>NC_132968.1:327813-581379 GCF_034638445.1 Ciconia boyciana
GCTCCATCCCTCTGGCTGCAGACAACCGCATGCCATCCCCACAGAGAGCCCTGCAGAGCCTCATCCCACCACCCAGGCAGGGGCTGCCTGGGTGCCCCCAGCAGCAGCAGAGCTGGGTGTGAGCTGCAGAGCAGGCACGGGCTTTGGCCTGTCTTCTTGTCAGCACAAGGCTCAATCTTGTCCTGTTTGGTTGGAAATTCCCCCTTGCCCTCCTCCCTGAAGGGTGCCATGCTCCTCAGTGCCGCCGACGGCTGTGGCATCTCTGCTCTCCCCAGGCTCAGCCGGCTTTGCATCCCTGCGGCTGGTGGGTGGAGGGAGCCGGTGTGACGGGCGAGTGGAGATCTCGCAGCGCGGGACGTGGGGCAGAGTCCTGGATGACCAGTGGGATGTGCAGGAGGCCAGCGTGGTGTGCCGGCAGCTGCAGTGCGGACAGGCAGAGGCATCCTACAACCCCCCAAAGCCTGAGCGAGGGACGGGCCCCGTAGGGCTGTAAGGGGTCCGGTGTGCAGGGCATGAGACCAAGCTGACCCTCTGCAACACCTCCCTGCCCGAGAGTGCACTGGTGGCAGGGGTTGCAGAGGACGTGGGAGTCATTTGCTGGGGTGAGCAGCACTGCATGGGCCCCCCAGATGATGGGTGGGCAGCCAGCCCCTGACAGCCACTGGGGTTTCTCTCCACTGCAGGGAGCCGGCGGGTCCGTCTGGTGAACGGGGCTGGGCGCTGCGCCGGGAGAGTGGAGATCTACTACCAGGGCAGCTGGGGGACCGTCTGCGACGATGGCTGGGACCTGTCTGATGCTGCTGTTGTTTGCCACCAGCTGGGCTGTGGAGGGGCAGTGGAGGCGGCCAGCTCTGCTCGGTTCGGGGAAGGCTCCGGGCAGATCTGGCTGGATGGCGTGACCTGCTCTGGGGACGAAGCTGCTCTCTGGGACTGCCCTGCCAGGCCCTGGGGGCAGCACGACTGCGGGCACAAAGAGGATGCGGGAGTCATCTGCTCAGGTCTGTGCTGGCAGCTGTGGTGTGAGCCTGCTGCTGGGGAGGCCAGGACGTGGGGAGAGCCAGGCATGGCCAAGGCTGTCCCTGGCTGCCACTGAGCCCCTGCCTGTGGCCATCCTGTGGACACCCATGCACGGGCACCCTCAGCCCCACTGGGGGTCCCTGGGGAGCTCAGCCATCCCCAAGTGTTAGCAGGAAGGGCAGGGGTGTCTGTGCATGAGGGACTTCTCTGTGCCCCTGGGTGCAAGGGGCACGTGCTGGCCCTGCCCCTGCCTGGCTGAGGGCCTGGGGAGTGCAGAGGTGTCCTGGCTCCCACAGCCCCAGACCATCTGTTCCCCTTCCTGCCTTTCCTCCCAGAGTTCCTGGCCCTGAGGCTGCAGAACAGCGATGGCTGCTCTGGGCGCCTGCAGGTTTTCTACAACGGGACGTGGGGAAGCATTTGCTCCAAGTCGATGACTCTTGACACGGTGTCGCTGGCATGCAAAGAGCTGGGCTGTGGGGACGGAGGATCCCTGGAAACACGCCTGCCCTATGGCAGGGTGTCTGGCCCTGCGTGGCTGGATAATGTGCAGTGTGGGAAGAAAACCAGCTCCTTCTGGCAGTGTCCCTCCACTCACTGGGACCTGCACTCATGCGACGACCTGCGAGAGGAGATCCACATCACCTGCAATGGTAACTCTGAGCCACTCGGGCACAGTGTCACCCCAGCTCCTGTTCCCTGCTGGGCACAGCCAAATGCAGAGATAGAGCTTGGAGGGGCTTTTCCTTTCCATATCAGACCCTTCTGCTGCCGGTGGTACAAACGTAACCGCAGCTACACAATTCCAGTTGCAGTTGTCACCCAGGTTGCCAGCAGCACCTGGGGGAGGCAGAGGCATCTCCAGGGGAGGCCTCAGAAGAGACCACACAGGCTTCAGAAGAGACTCCCCTCCACAGACACGCTACTGCTGCTCTGTGAACCAGGGACCTTTAGGGGCGGAGCAATCAGGGTCCCCCCAGTCCTGCGCGTGTCCCCTGAATGACCGGGCTTCAGTTGCTGCCATGACCAAGATGGTACAGGGGGGCACAAGTAGAGCTCAGCCTCACTCTCTTCTGCACAATCCCACACAGCAGCCCCTTCACTTCAGTGTTTCTTTCTTCAGGGGCACGCCCAGAAATATCCCCGGAGCCATTGGCCCCATGCCCCAACTCCACGAGCTGCACAGGTATTGAGCTGCTCCTCTGTGTACCCTTCTTGTCTGGCAGGGCTCTGCCTGCTGTCTCAGTGCCATGGGAGGTCTTTGCCTTCTCCAGACAGGGAGAAGATTCGTGCCGTGGGAGGCGAGGACGGGTGCTCGGGCAGAGTGGAGGTGTGGCACCGTGGCTCCTGGGGGACGGTGTGCGACGACTCCTGGGACATGCGGGATGCCGAGGTGGCGTGCAGGCAGCTGGGCTGTGGTCCTGCGGTGTCTGCCCTGAATGAGGCTGCATTTGGGATGGGGCAAGGCCCCATCTGGCTGGAGCAGGTGGAGTGCCGCGGGACGGAGCCATCCCTGCAGGACTGCTGGGCCCGGCCCGGGGATGGCGGTGCTTGCCGGCATAAGGAAGACGCTGCTGTGCGCTGCTCAGGTGAGCGGCAGGGCTGGGACCCCTTGCTGGAGTATTGGCAGGGAGCTGGGGAAGGCCTTTCACCCCCTTGGTCCTGGCATGGCCCCTGACCTCCCGCGAGCAAGACTGTTCCTGCAGAGTGCAGGAGCCTGGTGCCAGGCAGGGAGCAGCCTCGGTGGAACTGGGTGGACTCTGGGCACTGCCCGTGGGGCCCTGCAGCCCCAGGGCTATCCCCTGGGCTGCCTGTGCCATCCTGCCTGCTGCCCAGAGCAGAGGCCCTGGGCCCTGTCCCGGCCTCCCTTTCTGGCACTACTGGAGGAGCACTTTGGGTGGGATGTGTCAGGGACATCTACAGACACACACGCGGTGTGTTGGGGAGGAGGCTCCCCGATACCTGCACACCCACCCTCTCAGCCCAGCTCTCCTTTTCCTCCTCTGCAGCTACACCCAGGACAGCAGCATCCCCAACCCAAGCAGGTAACTTGTCCTCCTGCCTGAGGCTGGGTATCCCTGGGGCCAGGCTGTGACCCACAGCTGGATGGAAGGGGCTCCTTGCTGGGGTGTGAAACTCCTAGGAGGAGGCACTGGGGAGGTGGTGGTGGGGTCGGGGAGGGCTGGAATGTACTCAACAGGGTGGAAGCTTGCCCATGAGTCCCCCCTGGGGCCCTCCACCCCCTGCTGCCTTGTGTGGTGCGATTAAGGGCTGGTGCTGCCCCTTCCATGTTTTTGCCCATACAGGTCCCACCCGGGGCCCTTTGAAGAACAGCGGGCGAGTCTCCATGCCCATCATCATCTGCATCATCCTGGGAGCACTTCTCTGCCTGCTCCTGGCCCTCCTGGCTGGTCAAGTGCTAAGGGCCAGGTCGGGACGCAGAGGTGGGTCCTTCCACAGCAGTCCCAGGGGGAGATGCCTCCTGGAAGGGCTGTGGGGTGCTGTGGGGTTTCAGGGAGAGGCACAGGCAGAGCTGGAGGGAATGAGGCTGTGTGCTGCCACCTGTCCCATGCACCACCCCATTGACTGCCTGGCCGTGGGGCACCAAAAGCAAGGGTTGGAAAGAGCCTAGAGGTGGGGATAGCTAGGAGAGATCAAGGAGAGGGTCAAGGAGAGAAATGGCAGACTGAGGATGGCCAAGGCTGTCAGCGCTCTGCGTAGTGCTGGATGTACCTCTGGGGCAACAGCCATGATTGGAGGAGCTTGGGGCAGTAGGGTCCATCTCTGTGGTGTCAGGTCCCCAGGCTGTCCCTCTGCCCAGCCCTGCCCACCCCATGGCAGGGCAGGGGGCCTGCTGTAGACCCATGGGGCAGATAGGGAGCAGCTCCAGGTGGAGAGGAAACATGGGAGCTGCTCCAGGGTCAGACAAGGGTGGCATGACCCAGGGGCCAGAGGGGCATGAGCGCTTTCTCCGAAACGATGATGATAAGGTGATGCTGCCCTAGATGATCTCCACAGCAACGTTGCCCTCACTGCAGACGCAGCAGCCATGGCTGGACAGTGCAGTGGGGCTGTGCTGTCAGAGCAGTCCTGGGCTGGCCCAAGCAACAAGTCTGGAGGAGCACAGTGGGATCCCATCACCCCTCTGCCTCTCCCTGGGCCAGCCCTGCCTCTGTCCCCAGGCTCCCGGAGAGCTCAGGAGCTCTTTCCCGAGGCCGTGTACGAGGAGATCGGTTACAGCCCAGTGTGGGAGAAGCAGGCAAGGTTTGGTCGCTCAGGTGGGTGTGGGTCCTCCCTGGAGGCACATCTGCAGGACCCTTTCCCTTGGCCCAACCCAGAGATGATCCACTGGAGCCCCCCACACTGTGGTCCCTACAGCGCTGGGGCCATGTCGTCTGTGGGGAGAGCATCCAGGGTGTGGGTCCAGGAGAGGAGCTTTTCCCGTCCCAGCTGCACAGCCCCTCTCTTCCTGCCCCTGCGCCCCATGTGACACCTGAGGAGTGAGGGAAGGGGCTGTCCTAGCGCAGCTCTGGGAGCACCTTTGAGACAGTGTTTGTCCTGGGGGAGCAGAGTAAATTCCCCGCCCTCCTCCTCATGCAGCCCCAGCTCTGTGGGTCCCCCTTCCCCAGCAGCGCTGACCATGAGACAGGTCAGTGGGGCTCGCTCCATAACACCTGCTGTGCATCTCTCCAGGCTCCTATGCAGAGGAGTCCCTGACCCAGCTGCAGCCCTACCCTGGGGACACCGAGGAGGAGGATGGTCTGGGATCAGCACCAGGTAACGGAGGCAGGAAGGGATGGGTCTCCCTGTAGACATGTGATGGACAGAGGTGTCACTGAGTGTCACCATCAGAGATGGGGAGGACATGGGGGTCTCCTGTGGTGCTGCCAACACCAGTGTCTCAGCCCTGTGTTTCCATGTGCATCGTCCCATCCTCTGCTCTGCAGGACATATCTTCTCACTGTAACCAACTTCCCTCTCCTTTCAGATGTCCTTGTTGTGCCTGGAGGTGACCCAGCAGATGGCTATGATGATGCCAAGGAGGTTCCTGACTTTGGGGAGGGTGCTGAACGTGGGCAGGGAGCTTGGGAAATGCCCAGGGTGCCAGAGGAGGAAGCAGGGCCCAGGGATGCACTAGGAGGTGAGAGGGAAAGATAGCGCTGCTGGTTCCTGGGGTGCCATCCCTGGTGCCACCCATGTCGCTACTGTCCTGACACCCAAACCTCCTGGGAAGGGAGAAACTGCTGTGGGAGCTTTCCTTATAGGGACTGTGGGTGGGAGAAGGAGCTGAATGTGGTGAGGAGCAGGGAGGAAGGTGATGTACAGACCCCAGGGGGCAAACTGCACTGTCCTGCCTTGCTGCTTGCAGGGGCCCGCCTGCGCTCCCGGAGAAGTGCTGGGGTCCCTGGAGCTGAAGGAGACACCTCGTCCCTGTCCCTGGGGAGCATGGGCTATGATGATGCTGAAGAGGTGTCTGTGGCACATCCCCATGAGGACACAAAGGCTGTGACACCGCAGCTTGGTGCACAACAGTCCCTGAGCCCCAGGCCAGGAGAGCCCATCCCTGCTGTGCAGCTGGGTGCAGCCAGGAGGGAGGAGAGCTCTGTGCAGCTGGGAGAGCTGTGAGCACCAGGGAAACATCTCCCTTCACCACCGGCAGCAGAAACCGCCTGCAGTTTCCTCTATTTTTTTTCCCACTTTTACACTGTGCGTCCATATTTGTTCTTAATAAAAGACTCTGAGGGCTTTGACCCAGAGCTGGGTCTTGCCTGCCCAGGTGTTGGGTCACCTCCCTGAGGCTGATCAGGGGGCACAGAGAATGATGACTCAGTGGTAGGCAAGGGGCACATCTCAGGGACAGCAGGCTCGGGGTCAGGCTGTGGGGCTGCAAGAACCCGTGGTCCCTGGGGAATAATCCTGCTGACAGAGACATTTCCATGCTGCTGGCCATGGGCAGTTTCTAGTCAAAATGGCTCTCTGGTAGGGGTCGTGGTGCACCCCAGCAGGAGCATCCATTTCCTCACCCTCGGGTTTCCAGCTGCTCTTTCCCACAGGCCCAGCCTGGGCCACACTGGTCCCCCAGTGCAGAGGCCAATGCCAGAGCTGCTATGTCAGGGTCAGTCCTGGGCTGTGGCCCCACAGAAGTGAACCCTTATGTGCCTGAGTCCCCTGAACACCCCAGCCATCGCCAGGGGGTATCATGGCCCACAGATTATCTCCCACATTGGTTAGGATGCAGCTCTGCTCCCCCCTGCCCCAGCACAGGGTGCAGAGCCACTTTCTGGGACACACGAGCTGAGATTCCCTGTCCTCATGCTCTGCCAGGACCCCAGTCTCCATGGGCTGTTCCATGGGCTCCAGCCCGCACCTGCCTGTGGCTGAGGAGTCAGGGCAAAAGCAGCCCTGGAGATGCTGGGCATTGAACCCAGGACCTCCCACATGCAAAGCAGGCGCTCTGCCACTGAGCTACATCCCCTTGACACCTGCCAGCAGGAGAGACACTCTCCTCCCGTGATGTGTCTATGACAAGCACGGTCCTGTTGTCCCCTGCATGCCCAGGGACCCTCTGCAGAAAACAGCACTTGAACCCTTCTGAGATGGGGAAGCTGGGACTGCCTCTGTGCTGGGGCCTGATCCTGGCACAGGGCTGCACTGCAGAGTGCTGCCCCTTCAACGCCTCTGCAGGGCAATGGGGCAGAAGGAGGCTCTTGCTGCAGGTGCTGCTCCCACGCTTTGGCCCACTCCGGGATGGGTCGATGGAGAGGAGAAACCCGATTCCCCTGAGCCTCCTCTGCCACCCAGGGCAACACCCCTCTGTGCCACATGTGTCCCCAACTCCACAGCAGGAGCAGTTCAATAGGGTGAGGGAAATGCCCTGCCTGGGGTGAGGTGCCCGCAGGCTCCGATGGCATCCCAGGGCATGCCGTGGAGGGGACATGGTGGCATAAATCATATATTCCTCCTCGAGGCACCACACCTCCCCCTGCAGCCCTCTGTTCCCCAGCATCCCTGGAGGTGACTTGAAGAGCAGGCTTCCATCTCCATGGGGCTGGGCATGTGGGTTGGGCTCAGGGACCTTCCCATTCCTTCAGCACTGATGACTGTCCTGGCAGCAAAGCAGTGCCCTGGGACAGCCCTGGCTGGGGTCTCTGTGGCAGGGTGGGTGAGTGTGTTCAGCTGCTAACTCAAAGGCTGATGGTTTGACCACATGCAGGGATGGTGTCCTCATGGTGGCACAGCTGGGACAATTGTGTTGCCCAATGCCATAGATTTTTCCCTGCTGAGCCTCTGCCTGGCAGAGAGGGTTTGGAGGTTTCAAAAGCAGACCACAGTCCCTGTGAACTTCTGGAGTGGTTGAGTGGAGTTAAGGGGGTGGACTGCTCACGTCTTCTGCTTTGCACACATTGCCCCAAACCCCATCCTCAGCAACCACTCTCCCATTCTTGCTCAAGAAAGGCCTAGAAGGACTCTTCTGGAGCAGTGATAATCCTGCAGGAGCTACCCCTGCAGCCAAGCATGTTCAAGGTCGTGCTCAAAGCTGACAAGACAGCAACTGTGCTTGGACAGGCAGTCTCTCCCTCTCACCACCTCTCACTTGCGCTCAGTCACAACAAAAGCCAAACTTCTCTGGAGGTGCATCCCTTAGGAGCCAGCTATGAGGCAGCAGAACTGCACAGGGTTAGAACATGCACGTTGCTGTGCGACTGTAGTCCAGTATGTGCCATTCCTTGGCCTGACTGGGGAGAGGCTGAGACTGGAGACAGAGGGAGACGTCCTGGGTCACAGCTGTCACTGTGTTCCTGAGGGGCGAGCAGGGTTCTGTAGCAGCAAGAGGTTTCAAGAGGGAAGCCCAGCAGCTTGTTGGAGCTCATGAGCAGGTCTTTCTTCCTCTGTGCAGGGACTGATGGCTGTGAGGGGCTACAGCTGGTCAAGACAGTGCAGTCTGGTGGGTGAGTCTATTTGGGCATGGCTTCGTCAGCTGACCTTGGCACATCAGAGGTTTCGCTGTGACAGACCTCTGGAGGGAGGATGCTGCCATTCAGGCCTCAGCTCCAGGGAGTGCCTCTCCCTGGGACTAGGGGGCCAGTGGCCTCCTCCATGGGCAGTATGCTCTGGTCTGGAAGCTGAGGTCCAGGTGAAGGATGTGTGTGAGGAGGGGAGCAGTCTGTGCACCACGAAGAATGACAAAGAGGAGAGAGACAAGGTCTTTGCAGAGACCCCAAAAAGGAAAGGTCCCAATTGCAGTGGAGCAGGGAAGGAGGGACAGATGGAGACCACCCCAAAGAAGCACTGAATGGAGAGTCCTGTTGAGGGGAAGGCTGGGGACTTGTGGTTCAAGAGGAAGGCTCCTTCCAACCCGCAGAGCTGCAGCTACAGTGCAGGGGCAGTGCCCTGGCAAGAGGTGAAGGAGCAAGGAGGGCCAGGGTAGGCTGGAAGAAGGCAGGATGGCTCTGCAAAAGACTAAGGGAGGAAAGTACTTTAGAAGCCCAGGGCTGAACCAGGGACCTTTAGATCTTCAGTCTAATGCTCTGCCAGCTGAGCTGCTTCAGCCCTTGTCCCAATTCCACCCCTGCCAGGCCACAGGCTGACACACATGAGGAGCATTCCTCGGGGAGGTTCCCAGGGAAGAGCCGTTCTCAGCCCTGGGCAGAGGGACCTGTCCTCTCCCTGCCTCCATGGCCAGGTGGGCTCCAGATTTGGGTGGAGGCCAGCTTACATTGGGCGTGCCAAAATGTGTGTGGGACTTTAGTAGAAACGTGACAGTGGCAAAGCAGGTGGGCCGGCCAGGCACGTGTAACGGCAAAGGCTGAGGGAGGGAAGAAGTGTGGGGCTGTTGGAAGACCTTATCTCCTTCCCCATGGAAGGCGTCCTCCCCACCCTTTTTTCCCCAGCTCAACTTCACTCCTTTATTCCCAACTTTTCTACGTCCTCCCCTCTGAGCAGCGCTAGGCCATGGGGAATGGGGGTTGTGGTCAGTCCAGAACACTTCTTGCCTGCTGCTCCTTCCTTCTCACACTTTTCCCATGGTGTCCCTCCTACAGGCTACAGTCCTTCAAGATGAGCCTGCTCCACTGTGGGCTCTCCACAGGGCACAGTTCTTTCAGGAATTACCCAACATCTCCAGTATTGTGTCCTCCACGGACTGCAGGGCTTACATTGACCACCATGGTCTTCTCCATAGGCTGCAGGAAAATACCTGCTGTGCTGTGGTATTCTCCTTGGGCTGCAGGGGAATATCTGCTCTGGTACCTGGAGCACCTCCTCCTCCTCCTTCTTCACCGACCATGGTGTTTGCAGGGCTGTTTGTCACACTTTTTTTCCCTCTAACTGCTATCCCAGTCTAGCAGTTGTGCCCCTTCTTAAATGCATTTTCACACAAGTTCCACCAGCTTTGTTGCTGGGCTCAGTTTTGGCCAGCGGTGGGTCCCTTTTGGAGCTGGCTGGACCCAGCCCTGTCTGGCATGGAGGCAGCCTTTGGTCTTCTCTCACAGAGGCCACACATGCAGCCTCCTCGCTACCAAAACCTGGACATGGACACCAATGCAAAGTGTAAATCTTTGCCTTGCTAAATGAATTCCCCTGGTCCTCCCTCATCAAGAAATCCAACCTAGTTGCTGGGGAGGAAGAGAGAGCAACAGAGAAGGCCTTGATGCTGTGAAAGCACTCTTCCGCAAATAGCTACAACACTGGTGTATTATCCGTGCTGTGTTGATCACAAATACCAAACATGGCACCGTACGGGCTGCTATGCAGAAAATTAACTCCATCCCAGCCAAAACCAGCACAATCTACCTGGAAATATTTCCCAGGATTAGCTGCTCTATCACCTTCCCAGGGCTCGAGGAGAGGCTGACTGGCCTCTAGTTCCCCAGGTCCTCCTTCTTGTCCTTCTTGGAAACAGCAGTGACATTTGATTTCTTCCAGTCTTCGGGCACTTCCCCCATCTCAATGCTCGGTAAAAGATTCTTGGGAGTGTCCTCGCAATGACATCTGCCAGCTCCCTCAGCACTCATGGGTGCATCCCATCAGGGCCCATGGACTTCTGTATGTCCAGTTTGCGTAAGAATTCCCTGACCTGATCCTCTTCCAGCAGGGCTGCTATGTCTGCCTGGCTCCAGACTTGCCCCTCATCTCTGGCACCTGGTATTCCTGAAGGCTGGTCTTGCTAGTAAAAGAGGAGGTGAAGAAGGCATTCAGTACCTCAGCCTCTTCCAAAAGAAGGAAGAGGCAACAGGAGGCAGCAGGAGAAGGAGAAGGAGGAGGCAAGAGGAGGACAAGGACGCAACAGAAGCAACAGGATTAAAAGAGCAGGAGGCAAGAGGAGGCACTAGGAGGAGGAGGAGGCAAGAGGAGGCCACAAGCAAAGGAGGAGGAGGAGTCAACAGGAAGAGGAGGCAATGGGACGCAAATGGAGAATGAGGCAATAAGAGGCAAGAGCGGGCAAAAGGAGGCAAGAGGAGGGAAAAGGAGATGGACATAACAAGATGTAAAGGATGCAAGAGGAGGAAAGAGGAGGAGGAGGAAGAGGCAACAGGAGGCAAATGGAGTTAAGAGGAGGAGGTGGAAGCAAAAGGAGGCAAGAGGCGGCCACTTGAGGCAAGAGGAGGAGGAGGAAAAAGAGAAGGTACCCAGATGCAACAGGAGGAGGAAAAGGAAACAGAGGGCAACAGGAGGAAGAGGAGGTGGCAAGAGGACAAAGGAGGAGGGAAAAGCAGGAGGAGAAGGAGATGGAGAGAACAGGAGAAGACAAGGGGAGGAGGTGGAGGAAGAGGCAAGAGGAGGTAGCAGGAGCAGGAGAAGAGAAGGCAACAAAAGGAAACAGGAGGCAAGAGGAGGAAGAGGAGGCAACAGAAGGCAAAAGGAGCGGGAGGAGGCAATAGGAAGAGGAGAAGGAAGGGAAGGAGGAGGCAACAGGTGGTAGCAGGAGGACACAGGAGGAGGAGGCAAGAAAATAAGCAGGCAAGTAGAGGCAACAGAAGGAAGCAAGAAGAGGAGGAAAAGAAGGAGGAAGCAACAGGAGGCAAAAGGAGGAGGAAGACAAAGAAGGTAATAGGCAGAGGAGGAAAAAGAGGAGGAGGAGGAGGAGGAGAATTAGGAAAGGTCAAAGCAGGTGGCAAGAGGAGACAACAGGATGAGGAGGAGAATGTGGAGGAGAAGGAGGAGGAGGAGAGGAGGAGGCAACAATGAGCAACAGGAGGCAAGAGCAAGAGGAGGAAAAGGAGGCTGCTGGAGGCAAGAGGATGCAACAGCAGGAGAAAGAGAGGGAGGTAAAAGGAGGCAGAGCAGGGAGGAGGAGGAGGAAGAAGGGGAGGAAAGAGGAGGCAAGAAGAAGCAAGAGGAAAAGGATGATGAGGAGGAAAAGGCAAGAAGAGGAGGAGAAGGAGGAGGCAGCAGGAGGCAAGAGGATGGTGGGGCAACAGGAGGCCACAAGAGGAGGAAGAGAAGGAGGAGGAGGCAAAAAGAGGCAAGAGGAGGCAACAGTAAGAGAAGGAAGAGTAAGAGGAGGAAGGGGAAAAGGAAGAGGAGGAGAAGAGAAGGAGGAGGAGGAGGAGGTGGAGGAGGAAGAAAAGGAGGAGGAAGAGGAGGAGAGGAGGAGGAAGCAACAGGAGGCATGAGGAGCCAAAAGGAGAAAGAGGCCTAGGATGCAACAAGGGGCAACAATAGGCAACAGGAACAGGATGCGGAAAAGAAGGCAAGAGGAAGCAAGGGAAGGCAACAGAAGGAGGAAGAGGAGGTGACAGGGGGTTGAGGAGGAGGAGGAGCAGGAGGAAGCAACAGGAGGTACCAGAAGGAGGAGACAATATGAGGCAAGAGGAGTAGGAGGAGGCAACAGGAGGCAAAAGGAGGACAAGGAAACAAGAGGCGACTCCTGTTGCCTCCTCCTCCTCCTGCAGCCTCCTTTTGCCTCTTGTTGCATTCTCCTCCTCCTCCTGCTCCTCTTCTTGCCTCCTGTTGCCTCCTGTGCTCCCTTTTTTTTCCTCTTGCCTCCTCTTCCTTTTTCCTCCTACTGTTGCATCCTGTTGCTTCCTCCTCTTCTTGCCTCCTCTTGCCTCTTATTTTATCCTGATGCCTCCTCCGACACCTCCTCCAGATTTCTGCTCTTGCCTCCTCTTGCCTCCTACCTCACCTCCTCCTCCTCCACGTGCCTTCTCACTAACCCAGGATCTGTCCGTTGGCCACCTTTGGTTCAAAAAGAAACTACTCCTCTCTTCCACCTCCCCCTCCTCAAAAAAGGAGGGTAAATAGATATGGAGCATAGATGACTTAAGGACAATATTGTAATCTTCACCTGATAACAAGGAGAAGAGAGGGTACAACTAATGCCAAAATATCCTTGAGAGCTTCTTTCTTTTTCCTTGTCTCCAAAGCTCAGCCTGCTTACACCTTGAAAGGACTACCTCAAATCTCTGCAACCCAAATCCCTCCAACCTTTTCTCAGCGAAGGTCTTGTAGCCTTTTAGCTCTTCTGCCCAGCACTTCAGCACACCGCCCAATCTCTGTTTTTTAGCTGGGTGAAGTCAAGGCACTCCTTGCAACGCCTTCCCTACAAAAGCCTTCTCTTCATGCTGATCCCACTTGTATCACCTCATGCTATGTACGGCTCCATCCTCCTTCTGCAGAGCTCCATTGGATGGGCAGTTTTCTTCTTTCTCTCATGCTCATTCACCTTCACAACCTTTTTGTATTGTATGCATACCAAATATCGTCTGAAGCAACACATTAATCCCCCACAGCTTCACCCCTTTCCAATTGCAGGCTGAGATGTTTCTCCTCTTTGAGCAGACATTGTGCAAAGCTGCTCCACATATGGAAACACACTTCAGTGCTGCATATTCCTTTGGGCTAAGAAAGAAATTAAAATATATTCTGAGCTAGTTTTTCAAAGACACAGTTTCCAAGTGGCAAAGCAGATTCAATACATAAATGCTGCGAGCCAAGAGAGAGGGGAAACTAGGGGAAGCTGTATTGTCTAGACTCACAAATTCTCTGACAGTCAAGTCCCACAGCCTATGGGATGTTTTCAGTAGTTGGCCCTATGGGAAGTTTTGTTCCTTGGGCCTCTTGGCTCGAGCCTGCTGCATTCACTTTTCCAGCCAAGGGAAAAGTTCCAGTTCAAGTATGAAGCTATTGCCCATGCTGCCTGGAGAGCCAGGTCTCTTGTGTCACACAACAGCCAGTGTCAGAGTGAAGCTGGAGGAAGTGTGAATTGGAATGACTTGGACTCAAATGGAAACTCAAATGCTGAGCTGTCAGGACCACATTGGCTGCAGTTAGATGTAAGTTACCTGACAGCCAGAATCACAGAATCACAGAATCGTATAGGTTGGAAAAGACCTTTAAGATCATTGAGTCCAACCGTTAACCTAACACTACCAAGACCACCACTACACAATGTCCCTAAGCACCTCATCCAAACGTCTTTTAAATACTTCCAGGGATGGTGAGTCAACCACTTCCCTGGGAAGCCTGTTCCAATGCTTGATAACCCTTTCAGTGAAGTAAAATTTCCTAATATCCAGTCTAAACGTCCCCTGGCACAACTTGAGGCCATTTCCTCTTGTCCTATCACTTGTTAGCTGGGAGAAGAGACCGACCCCCACCTCGCTACAACCTCCTTTCAGGTAGTTGTAGAGAGCGAGAAGGTCTCCCCTCAGCCTCCTTTTCTCCAGACTAAACAACCCCAGGTCCCTCAGCCGCTCTTCATAAGACTTCTGCTCTAGACCGTTCACCAGCTTTGTTGCCCTTCTCTGGACATGCTCCAGCACCTCAATGTCTCTCCTGTAGTGAGGTGCCCAAAACTGAACACAGTATTCGAGGTGCGGCCTCACCAGTGCCGAGTTCAGGGGAACAGTCACTTCCCTAGTCCTGCTGGCCACACTATTTTTGATACAAGCCAGGATGCCATTGGCTTTCTTGGCCACCTGGGCACACTCCTGGCTCATATTCAGGCAGCTGTCAACCAACACCCCCAGCTCCTTTTCTGCCTGGCAGCTTTCCAGCCACTCTTCCCCACGCCTGTAGCGTTGCATGGGTGTTGCTCTGGCCCAAGTGCAGGACCTTGCACTTGGCCTTGTTAAACCTCATACAATTGACCTCGGCCCATCGATCCAGCCTGTCCAGGTCCCTCTGCAGAGCCTTCCTACCCTCAAGCAGATCAACACTCCCGCACAACTTGGTGTCATCTGCAGACTTACTGAGGGTGCACTTGATCCCTTCATCCAGATCATTAAGAAAGATATTAAACAGATATTAAACTGGCCCTGGCACAGAGCCCTGGGGAACACCACTTGTGACCAGCCACCAACTGGAGTAAACTCCATTCACCACCACTCTTTAGGCCCAGCCATCCAGCCCGTTCTTTACCCAGCGAAGAGTACACCTGTCCAAGCCATGAGCAGCCAGTTTCTCCAGGAGAATGCTGTGGGAAACCACGTCAAAGGCTTTACTGAAGTCTAGATAGACAACATCCACAGCCTTTCCCTCATCTACTAGGTGGGTCACCTTGTCGTAGAAGGAGATCAGATTGGTCAAGCAGGACCTGCCTTTCCTGAACCCATGCTGGCTGGGCTTGTGTCGCGGATGGAGTGAGAGTGCACTTCACTCGTAAGAGTGAAGTAAAAATAGAGTTTATTGATATAGAATAGGGAGTTAACAAAGTTCAATGCGACAGTGTTTTAACAAGATTCGATGGCGAGGTACACTTGATTATTTACTGCATAGAGGACATGGTCAGACAAAAGTGTCAGGGAGACCCTCCCATTGAGTCATGAGGTTCAGAAAAAGATCCCCTTGCTTTCTAAACTCCTTCTCAGAGAGGAGTCTAGGTGCGGCTAGATCCAGTCCTAGTCCTAGACTTGGTCAACGGTTTATATCTAAAGGATTATATGTGTGCAATCTATCCTTTATATCACTTAGGTAAGATTTCAAAGTTTAGCATGCTATTAGTCACTTACCGAGGATCTGTTGCGGCAAGGAATCTCTCAACCTCGAGGAGTAACCTTGAGAGGCGTCCCTGCTCAAGGGGAGATCCTGGCGTGCAGCCCGCTGCTGTGCAGGAGAGCTCAAAGGGCTCTTGGGCTGCTCACTGTTTATGGGGATAAGATGATTGACCCATAGTCATATTTGCATGCCGACCACAGATTTTAGTTTCTTCGGTGGGTGCATTGCACAATAGCCCTAGGCTATTGTGTTGTTATCTGTCTCCTGAATCCACTTTGAGCCGATGCAGCCATCGTGACCAGATGCATCCATTACAATCACCACTGGTGGTTATCACCTAAGCAGGGTTGCAGGAGATAAAGGTCGGGGGCAGGGGAAGCACACCGTCACACTCCACCCCGTGACTATAGGCAATTCATCTTATTCTCACAGAGTGGTGGTACGGTCACCTCTTGCCTCTGTGCCATAAATAGTATATTGATCATTTATGCACTTATAGAGCCACAGTAAGTAGACAGTGAAGCACTGCTATTTGCTATGCATTAATTTGTATGTTTTGGGTGGTTGGAGTTGGGTTATTTGTTTTATCATGTGCCAAACCTTTATATACAATATAATTATAAGCAATAGACACATTAATGTTAGAGTCAGTAAAATGACAACTGGGTGAAGCATAAGATTAAACACTCCTGTTGCTGTCGGTGACCATCCAAGAAGAGTTTCCCACCAATGGTGTTCTCCATCCTTCTTCGCTCTTTCCAAGACATGATGTATCTCTTCTGCATCGTGACGAACGGTGATCAGAGTTTTGTGTCCATTGTTTCATATGCGTTCTAGCAGTTGACACAGGTCATCGTGTTGTAGTAGTTTCTTCACCAATGTAAGATTCATTCCGATGGGGGTAGGCAATAAATCTTGACTCAATGTATAGTAAAGTTACAAACACAAATATTTGAGCGATAACTTGTATCTGCAGTAATGTTATCTACAAATATAAAATCACAAAGGGTTCTCATACCAACACATACAAGTACAGTTTCAGGGGCTTCATCAGATATGACAAACATTTTTGTTCAGTGTCAAGACAGATGTCTTGAGCTTTGATGGTGTTACTCTCACAAAGAAATCCTTGTTGTTCCCGTACAATGCGTGCATTAACATCAACAGTTTGTTAGGGTTTGGAATAGTACCATGAACTCCGCATTTCTGTCTGACATCCGGTGGGGTGCTGTAAGAGAAAATAGAGACTTGTTTCGGTGGGGAGAGTCCAAACAGGTTACTCCATTAAGACGAAGGAAAAATCCATCGTGAACTAATTCTGTGTTTTGCACCACTGCTATCAGTAGCTTCCCAGGCAAGTGGGCCACGAGGCAACTAGGCCCATATCGATTGTTTAATTGATGGAGTACTTTGGGAAGTCTCGTATCCCATTGAGCTTCCTTTGGTTTGAGATCCCTTTTCAACAAGCCATTAGCTCTTTCTACCATCCCATTTGATTGAGGGTAGTATGGGGTGTGGAATACCCATCTAATTCCCTCTTGTTTTGCCCAATCTTGCACTTCCTTACATGAAAAGTGTGAGCCATTACCACTCTGGATAACATCAGGAGTAGGTAGATTTGAGAACCAAAATGATAGCCCTGGCACTGTATTTCGCCCATCGGCTTTCCGACATTTAGTCGCCATAAGCAAGACGGAGACTACTTCCACTCCTGTAAGGATGTCTCGATATCCTGCAGAGGATTTGAATGGTCCGATATAATCAATTTGCCATGTAGACCATAAAGTTTTCCCTTCATTGATATGTAAAGGTGGTGCTTTAGCAGGATGATCTGCTTGTAATTTCAATCTACACTGAGGACATTGTGTAAGAATAGTTTCACAAGTTTTTCTATTTATAGGCCAGCCTTTACTCTGTGCAGCAAAGTGCAGTGCTTCTTTACCTGTGTGGCCTAGGTTTTGATGTAACCATTCTCCCAATGGATACCACTCAGGATTTAAGGTGATTTTCCTAATTTTAGTTAGCTCATCTACCTTTTGATTCCACTTTGTGGCTGGTTGATTATCTTGAGCATGAGCTTTTACCCATCCCATTGTAACCAGATGTAACCAAAATGATTAGTTTGTTCTTTGGTAACTAAGCAACATAGAGATAGGAGCAGGTTAGACAATGCTTTAATATTGTGTTTGTACACCTATGGCTATGGATATGCTACTATGCCCAAAGACAATTGGACAAGGAGTAGTACGGACATGCTGCTATGTTCCCAGTACAGCCCCAGCCCATCTTGACAACGAGTCGAGGGTGGTTAGAATAATTGGTTTGTGTTAAGGGTGCCAAATCATTGTTAGGAACCATGCAGCATGAAGAAGGGAAGCAAGTTACATAAGCAAGGTGGGATTGCACATGCCCAGAAGAAGGGGTCAACTAAAGGACACACCTGTACGGCCACCAAGGACCACCAGAGACCCCCACAGAAGCCCCTCGGAGCTCAAGGACGCATGTGCAATGACCACGCAAATATGATAATTAGTTCCAGGAAATAGAATGAATATGCATGATCATTCCGGGAAATTTGATGCATATGTATGTAACTGGACAATATAAGTTTCGGCTGATGTAACCTGCGGTATGCACGCTAGGTGGAACGATCCCCTGTGCATCCGGCGCCGTAATAAAGAATGCCTGCTTCTTAATGCTACATTGGTGTTAAGGAGTTTGATTCCCGATTTCAGTGACAGTTTTGGCGACCCAGATGGGACCCTGCTTCTGAATTTCGACGGATCCGAGGGATCGCAGGACCTCCAGCCGGCACCGAGGGATTCTCGGGGAGAACCTCTGATCCCCGGACCGAAGAATTCTGAGCAAGATCCCCTGGAACAAGGTAATAAGGCATTCTTTTAACGGGTAACAGAACTTTAGGTAGGACGTGGGTTAGAGTCCCACTCTGGGCAGTACGTGGGGTTAGAGTCCCACTTGAGGTAGGACGTGGGTTAGAGTCCCACCAAAGGTAGGACGTGGGTTAGAGTCCCACCAAGCCTGCTCGTAAGGCGCGGCGAAAGCTACGCAGGGTTGGGCTAAGAGGTACCTCGGTTGGTAAGTCTCTGCTAGGCGAAAGCCTGTGGAGCGGGGCCCAAGGGGGAGTCTTCGACGGGGGGTTGAAGTCTGCAAGGTTGGGATTTCTGGCAGGGGGCTGGAATCCCAGAGGGAGCTCCAACAAGGGTTGGGGTCCCTCTGACTAGTGCTTGTGATAGTGCACAATCACAACCACTAGTCGTCTGGGAGATGGGTACATTTCCGAGTAAGAAACCCATCCCACAAAGAACACCTTTGGGATGTACTTTAAAACACTGGAAAGATCTGGGGGGTGATCCTTTGACTCGGAAACAATCAATTGAATATTGCAATCATTGGTGGCCAATGTATACTTTGGAAGGTGGGGAGAAATGGCCAAAGAATAGTCCCTCGCAATATAATACCATCTTGCAATTAATGTTATTTTGCAAAAGGGAAGGTAAATGAGATGAAATAGCTTATGAGGTATTTATTTTTGCTTTGAGAAATCATCTGGAGTGGCAAAAACAGTGTGGGATTATCCAGGAAAATTTTATGGTGTAGACTTTGGAAAAAACAGGGAAGGAATAAGAGTTTAAGATGATGTTGCTCTGCCTGTAACATTGGAAAAGGGAATGGTCCAAAGTGAGAGAATTGGATCTTTCGCTACAGGCAATGAAGTTGATGACTCTGAATGATGAGGACTGAAGGAGACCAGGGGAGTCAACCCCAGCTGAACACCTGGTTACATTAAAGCTGAGGAATGATGAAGTAGAATTTTTAGTTGATACAGGGGTAACATATTCGGTATTAAATATATGCCAAGGGGGGTTTAGTCATAAAACTATAAGTGTTGTTGGGGAGCAGGGTGGAAGAAAATCGGCCATTTTTACAACCTTTGACATTCAAATTGGGAAAGCAATGGGTAACTCATCAATTTTTGTATATGCCAGAATGTCCATCATCTTTGTTAGGAAGAGATATATTGAGTAAATTGAATGCACAAAATAATTTTTAAAAATGGGGAGACTCAGCTGATAATACCTGAATCAAAAGCTGTGGAAGCGAGAATTTTTATGTTACAGAACACACCAAGACTGAAGGAAGACATTCCTGCAGAAGTAGAGGATGCAGTAACACCCTTGGTATGGGCTAGTGGAATTCCAGGTCGGTCTAAATTGGCGGAACCAGTAAAGGTTGTTCTAAAATCTGGAACTAAACCGGTAAGGCAAAACAGTATCCTATCAAGTGGGAAGCTAGAAAGGAGTTGGAAGAATTAATAACAAAATTTTTGAATTATGCATTATTGATAGAATGTGAATCAGAATATAATACCCTGATATTGCTAGTGAAAAAGCAGAATGGCAAGGAATACAGGTTAGCTCACGATTTTAGAGCCATGAATCAGATTAAGACAGTCACCCAGTAGTAGCTAACCCATATACCTTGCCGACATCCTTAAAAGAAAACCATAAGTAGTTTACTGTGCTTGATCTCAAGGATGCTTTCTTCTGCATACCTCTAGACAAAGATAGCCAGGCATATTTGCCTTTGAATGGGAAAGCCCCACCACTGGATGCAAGACACATCTCACCTGGACAGTGCTACCTCAAGGGTTCAAAAATAGTCCTACAATATTTGGTAATCAGTTGGCAAAGGAATTGGAAGTGTGGAAAAAAGAATAATATTGCAGTATGTAGATGACATTTTGATAGCAGCAGAGACTTGAGAGGCCTGTTTACAAGTGACCATCAGCTTGTTGAATTTTTGGGACAAGCAGGATACTGAGTATCAAAAAGCAAGGCCCAGACTGGGAAAGAGACTGTGATATATTTAGGCTTTGAAATTTCGCAAGGACAAAGAAGATTGGGAGCAGGCAGAAAGGAAGCAATTTGTCAAGTTCTAGAGCCCAGAACGATACGGGAATTGCGGACGTTTTTGGGTATGGTCGGGTGGTGTCGATTGTGGATCCTCAGTTATGGACTGTTAGTAAAACCTCTTTATGAAGCTTTGGAAGGATCCCAGGAGAATCACCTGTTGTGGACAGCTGAGGGTTGGACAGCTTTTAAAAATCTGAAGGAGGTTTTGATGTCCACACCTGCATGAGGACTCCCAGATTTAGCAAAGCCTTCTGAATTGTTTGTACATGAGCACTAACATCTTGCTTTGGGGGTGTTGACTCAACAATTAGGAACTTGGAAACGAGCCGTTGGGTATTTTTCTAAGCAATTGGATGATGTCAGCAAGGGATGGCCTGGATGTTTGTGAGCTGTGGCAGCAACTGTACTCTTAATCCAAGAAGCAAGGGAATTAACCATGGGGCAGAGGATTACAGTTTATGTTGCGCATATGGTAATTTCTGTCTTGGAGCAAAAAGGGGGGCATTAGCTTTCCTCGAGCCACATGCTCAAATACCAGGTCACTCTCTTGGAACAGGATGATGTGGAGCTTAAAACTACAACAGCAGTGAACCCGGCAATGTTTTTAAGCTCGGAAATGGGTGAGTCGTCTTTACACCAGGATTGTTTGCAAACTATTGAACAGGTATATTCTAGCAGACAGGACCTGAAGGATGAACCGCTGCCTAATCCTGATTTGGAGCTTTTTACGGATGGAAGCAGTTCTGTCCGAGATGGAAAACGAATGGAGGGGTATGCAGTGGTCACCACCACCCAAGTGATGAAAGCTGAAGCTCTCCTGTGAATACATCAGCACAGAAAGCAGGTTCACGCACATGGAGCTATCTGGAAGGAAAGAGGACTGTTGTCAGCTCAAGGATCGCCCAGTAAATATAAGGAAGACATTCTCCAACTCCTCCAGGACATCCAGCAGCCCAAGGAAGTAGTGGTAATGCATCGTAAAGCACATCAATTTGGACAAACCATGGTAAATGTGGACAACCGATTGGCTGATAAAACTGCTAGAGAGGCAGCGGAGCAAAGCATCCTTGCCCTGGTACCAGTAAAACAGGTAAAACTTCCAACCCTGAAACCAAATTATGGTAAATTGGATAGATTATTGGCAGAACAGTTGAGAGCAGTAGAAAATGAGGATGGATGGTGGGTAACATCCACCCGACAAGTTAGTTACCCCACAAGTAATGATAAAAATAGCAGAGGGAAAACAGAGAGAACTATATTGGGGAATTGAAGCGATGATTGTGGATTTGCAGAAATCGAGATTGCTGTGTGCACATCCCAAATGTTACAGCTGCTTTGAATGAACAAATAGATGATATGAAGAGGGTGGCACAGCAGACTCAAGGGTTAAGGAGTGAAATGCAAACAAATTGGTTGGGCCAAATTTTGGGACATTTTGGATTTTCTCTTAAAGGATGGATAACTGAGTTGTTACAGACACTAATCATGTTGATTATAGTTGTTTTGATGATTTGTTTGGTTTAGCAATATTTAAAGAAAATGTTGACACAGACAATGTCTAAGAATTCTGTAGCAATTTTTAAGTCAGTGATGAAGCATCGTGCACCGATGCCGGGAGAGAAGCCACCTGCTTATGTTGAGATATGAAAGATTAAGAGTGGAAGTATTGAAAAGATGATTATTTCAAAACTTCCAAAGGGGGGAAATGTAACCAGATGTATCCAAAATGATTAGTTTGTTCTTTGGTAACTAAGCAACATAGAGATAGGAGCTGGGTAGACAATGCTTTAATGTTGTGTTTGTACACCTAAGGCTATGGATATGCTGCCATGCCCAAAGACAATAAGGACGAGGAGTAGTACTCCTGCTGCTATGCTCCCAGTATGGCCACAGCCCATCTTGACAATGAGTCAAGGGGTACTTAGAATAATTGGTTTGTGTTAGAATAGGAATAAGGGTGCCAAATCATTGTTAGGAACCGTGCACCATGAAGAAGGGAAGCAAGTTACATAAGCAAGATGATATTGTGCATGCCCATAAGAAGGGGTCAACTAAAGAACACACCCGTACCACCAAGGACCACGAGACACCCCCACGGAAGCCCCTTGGCGTTCATGCGTAAAGGACGCATGCATAATGACCATGCAAATATAATAATTAGTTCTGGGAAATAGAATGAATATGCATGATCATTCCAGGAAAGTTGATGCACATGTACGTAATCGGACAATATAAGCTCTGGTTGATGTAACCTGTGGTATGCATGCTAGGTGGAACGATCCCCCGTGTATCCGGCGCCGTAATAAAGAACACTTGCTTCTTAATGCTACATT
The DNA here is from genome assembly GCF_034638445.1 of Ciconia boyciana. Classification (NCBI taxonomy): domain Eukaryota; kingdom Metazoa; phylum Chordata; class Aves; order Ciconiiformes; family Ciconiidae; genus Ciconia; species Ciconia boyciana. The sequence continues at coordinate 350,036 of NC_132968.1, forward strand.
GGTGTTAAGGAGTTTGATTTCCGATTTTGGTGACATACCTGCTTCCTCCAATATCCTAAAGTTCCCATTAACTGTTGTAACTCCTTCCTTGATTGGGGCATTTGCAACTCTTTGATTTTTCTAAAGGTATCTGGAGGAATCACTGCGCCGCCTGCTATCCACCAAGGACCTAAACATTTTACTTCTTTACTTGGGCCCTGACCTTTTCCGGGTGGAATCTCAATTTCTGCTTTATTTAGTGCTTGCCACACTGCTGCTGCTGCTTCCTTCACCTTTTCAGGGGCAGTTCCTCCAATCAGAATATCACCTATATATGTCTTGGGGGAGTGAGACTGTACAAGTTCAGCAAGAGCCGCATGAGCAATCCTGGGTGAATGTTTATACCCCTGTGGGAGCCTGGTAAAGGTATATTGTATTCCCTCCCAAGTGAAAGCAAACTTCTCTTTATCCTCCTCCTTCAAGGGAACCCTAAAGAACATATCTTTTACATCTAGTGGCACCATCCATGGCTGTGCAGCTGCTTGCAAAGTAGCTGTTAAGTTCACAATGTTTGGCACAGCAGCTGTGAGTGGGGTGGTATTAGCGCTCAGGCGCCGATAATCGACTGTTAAACGCCACCTCCCGTCTGGTTTCCGGATGGGCCAGACAGGTGAGTTATATGGGCAGTGGGTTCTGGAGATAATTTGTCATTTCTCCAAAACAGCTATGACTTCAGAAATGCCATTTAGTGCCCCAGCAGAAATGGGATACTGTGCTATGGTAGTGATTTTTAACTCAGGGAGTGCAAGGGCTGCGCAAAGTGCCCACACTGGAGCACCCTGATTTCTGTCGGGGTCAGGATCAATGTTTGAGCAGAAGGACCACACGCTGCCAGACGGCAGGCTCCAGGTTCATCCGTTTAAAACATGGAAACCGAAAATATTTTCATGGTGATCTTTAATTACAGAGCGAGTAGTTGACATGCACTTCTCACCCGGGAGCCATAACTTGACCTTGGCAGTTTGGCACTCAACACTCGCTCCATTCACACTGGTAATTTTAACTCTGTGCCGTCCGGATCGTACGCCCAGCATCTTGGCATCTTGTTGTGGAAACAGTGAAATTTGTGCTCCTGTATCTATTAAAAAATTAACAATTTTTCTTGAGGACCAACTGCAATTCCAATGTATGGGCCAATATCACTTATCCACTGAAAAGCCTCCAATTTCTGGACAGCAAGGCCCAATTGCCTTCCGGACATTACTCAGTTTTTTACTTCATGTCCTGCAATTCCTCCCTAAGGGAGAGGAAAGTGTTGTCTCCCTTTCTGGGGAATGGCGCAGGAGGAGTTGAAATGCGCTCCTTCCTTTCACCATTATCTCGTTTCTGGAATGCTTCAATCAGACTCAAGATAATGCCAGTAGGCTGACCTTGAATCACGGCTCTAGGAATGCCTAGGGCTAATGCATTCCTCATGTGCAGCTCTTCAAGGGCTTCCCAATTATGCCAGTTGTCATGAGCCCATTCTTCTGAGTTGGATTCACTCCATGCCTCTGTAAATAATCGGTGATACTACTTGCCATCCTGTTGACTAGGCCAATTTGTCATGGATCAAGTGCGAGCACACTTCACTCTCAAGAGAGAAGCAAAAATATACTTTATTGATATAAAACAGTGAGTTAACAAGGTTCAGTGCAAAAGTGGCTTAACAAGATTCAAGGGCAAGGTGCACTTGATTCTTTAGTGCATAGAGGACAGGGTCAGAGAAACCTGTCAGGGAGACCCTCCCATTGAGTCCTGAGGTTCAGAAAGGACCCCCTTGCTTTCTAAACTCCTCAGAGAGGAGTCTCCGTGTGACTGGATCCAATCCTAGTCCCAGACTTGGTCAACGGTCTATGTCCAGAAGATTATATATGCGCAATCAATCCTTTCTATCACTTAGCGAAGATTTCAAAGTTTAGCATGCTCTTTGTTACTTACCGAGGATCTGTTGTGGCAAGGAATCTCTCAGGCTCGAGGAGTAACCTTAGGAGGCATCCTTACTCAAGAGGAGATCCTGGTGTGCAGCCCACTGCCATGCAGGAGATCTCCAAGGGCTCTTGGGCTGCTCACTATTTATGGGGGTAAGATGATGGACTCATAGTCATATTTGCATACCAACCACAGATTTCAGTTTCTTCGCTGTGGTTAGGTGGGCACATTGCACAATAATCCTTGGCTATTGTGTTGATATCTGTCTCCTGAATCCACTTTGAGCCGGATGCAGCCATCATGAGCAGACACATCTATTATGACCACCACTGGTGGTTATCACTGGAGCAGTGTTACGGAGATAAAGGTTGGGACTCGGGGGGAACACACACCATCACAAGGAGATGCAGATAGCATGGAGGATGAGATGACAGATGCAGATACAATTTGAGATGCAATTGCAGGTCTGTATATTGGTGTCTCTGTCTATGGGTATCAGTGTCTGTAGTGGTATCTAATTGAGTACCTGTATGTATAGAACAGAACAAAACAGAACAGAACAGAACAGAACAGAATAGAATAGAATAGCATAGAATAGAACAGAATGGAATAGAACAGAATGGAATAGAATAATAGTTCAAAGTACCTGTATCTGCATGTGTACTGGTACCTGTATCTGCATCTACAATTGTATTTGTATCAGTTCCTTTATGTGTAATGGTGCTTCCATCTGTAATGGTACCTCTGAGGGACTCTGAATGGATCTTTATTTGTATGTATAATGGAATCTGTAACTGCAATTGTATCTGCAGTTATATGTGTAATGGTGTCTGTGAGTGTACTTGCATCTGTACTCGTATGGTTAGCTGTATCTTTATCTGTCATTGTGTCTGAGACTTCACATATTCTGTGTCTGTATCTGCAATTGTATCCAAACCTCAATGTCAGCCTGTGTCTGTAATCAGAAAGGTTTATGTGACAGTATCGGTGATGGTCCCGGTACCTGTAGTGGTGATGGTGCCAGTGTCTGTGCCTCTAATGGTAGCTCTGCCTGTATTTGTAACTGTACCTGTAACTGCACCTCTGTAGGTCGTGGTTTCTGTATGTGCACATGGACTTGCCATGGTTTCTGTAGGTGTCTGTGTATTTGGTTTCCGTGTGTGCATGAGTAATTCTCTCACCAGCTGAAATAGTATCAGCAAGACTATCACTAATGGTATCTGTACCACTAATGGTCTTGGTGTGGGTGTGACTGTCTGTAACGGTATCGCGGTCTCTGTACTGGTATGTGGATCTGTAATGGTATTGGTAACGGCACCTGTAATGGTAATTGTGCCCGTATCGGCGTGTGTGATGTTATCGATATCTGCAGTGGGATCAGTATCTGCAGTGGTGCCTGCATCCACAATGGCGTTTGTAGCAGTGTGAATATCTGCAATGGCGTCTCCATCTGCAATGATATCTGCATCTGCAATGGCACCTGCATCTCCTGTGCTATCTGTATCTGACACTGCATCTGCAACGGGATCTGCAGTGGTTTCTGCAACGGGATCTGCATCTGCAGTGGCATTGGCTTTGGCGTCTGCCTGTGCAACCTTCCTGGGAACAGCAGGTGCATCTGAGGGGTAGATGCAGTGGGTTTTGCAATGGTAGTTGAGTGTGCAATGCCATCTGCCATGGAATCTGCATCTGAGATGGCATCAGCAACGCTATCTGCATCATCCATAGCATCTGCAGTGAAGCCTTCTGCTGCAATGATGCCTGCATCAGCGTTGCTACCTGCATCTGCAGTGGTATCTGGAACGGTATCTGCATCTCCAGTGTTGTTGACACCTTCAGTGGCATCTGCAAAGGCATTTGTAGTGGCATCTGCACCTCCAATGGTATCTCCACCTGCAATAGGATGTTCACCTGCAATGCTCTTTGCACCTGGAATGGTATCTGCGATGGGTTCTGCATCTGCAATGGTATCTTCTTCTGCAATGACATCTGCAATGACATCTGCATCTGCAAGGGCGCCTGCAGCTGCAACGGCACCTGCCAAGGTGTCTCTGTCTGCAGAGGTGTTGGCTTCTGCAGAGGTATCTGCAGCTGGTGTGAAACCTGTAATGGTTTTTGCAGCTGCTGTGGCATCTCCACCTGCAATGCTCCCTGGAATGTTCAGTTGCACCTTGTCTGTGTTTCTCGGTATGTGTACTGGTATCTGTATGTGCAACGCTGTCTGTAAGTGCAATTGTATTCGTACCTCCAACTGTATCTGTATGGGCAATTGTATCTGTGTGTTTCGGTGTCTGTAGCTGTAGTTCTTTCTCTGCCTGTATCTCTATGTGTAATTGTGCCCATCTCTGTAACTGTACCTGTGTCTGCCATGGTGTTTGTAGCCATATCATCTATATCAGCCCCCATCTCCCTGTCAGGGACTGCCTGTGTAGTTTTCGGTGTATGTATCTGGACCTCTCCCTGGAAGAGCACATCTGGGTGTAAGGGTAGCTGTGTTTGTATCAGTGCCTTTACGTGTAATGGTTCCTCTGGCTGTCATGGAACCCAAGTGGGTAACGGTGTCACTTGCTGTGTCTGCTGCTGTTGGTGTAGTGGAAAGTGCTCTTGTGTCTGTGACTGTACTTGTGTCCTCCATTGTGAGTGTAACTGTACCTGTGTCTGGACTTGTACCTGTTTTGTGCCTGTACCTGCAAGTGAGTGTGAATCAGTGTCTGCAATCACATCAGTCTCTGCGACGGTATTGGTACCTGCATTTCTGAGGGTGCCAGTACCTGGGCCTCTACTGGGATCTGTGTCTGTGCCTGTAGTTGCACCTGAAGCTGTGTGTGCCTTGCTAGGGGTCTGTGTCTCTGCACATGGACTTGCAATGGTTTGTGTGTGTGCACGTGTGGTTGGTTTGTGCATGTGTCCATGTAATTCCCTCTCTAGCTGAAATAGCATCAGCAAGGGTATCTCTGATGGTTCTCTGCACCACTCATGGTCTCGGCATGGGTGTGACTACCTGTAACGATATTGCTGCCTCTGTGCTGGTATCAGGGTCTGCAATGGTATTGGTGATGGCAGCGGTAAAGGCATTGGTCTCTGTATCGGTACGTGTAACGTTATCGACATCTGCAACGGGATCAGTATCTGCAGTGGCATCTGCAATGGTTTCGTCAACTGCAGTGGCACCCGCACCTGCAGTGAGATTTGCTGTGCTAATGGCATCTGCAGGGTTATCAGCAATGGTAGGTGCATCTGCAATGGTGCCTGCCATGGTATTTGAACCTGCAACGCCATCTGCAAAGGTACCTGCATCGGGAAGGCTGTGTGTGCCCCTGTCCTGTTGGCTGCAGCTCTCCAAGGCAGACATCCTTGCGGATGCAGACACCATTGCAGGTAACGTTGCCAATGCATTGCAGATGCAGATGCCATTGCAGATGGAAATGGAATTGCCGATGCAACTGATGGAGATGCTATTGAAGGTGCAGGTGCCAGGGCAGATACCAGTGCAGATGCAGATACCATTAGCGACACCACTGGAGGTGGAGATGCCATGTCAGACACCATTGCAGATGCAGACACCATAGCAGATGCAGATACCATTGCAGATGCCGTTGACGATTCCTTTGAAGATACCGGCATCGATGCCACTGGAGATGCCATTGCAGATGCAGATACCACAGCAGACGGCATTGCAGATGCCAGTACAATTTCAGATGCAACTGCCGATGGAGATGCCCTTGAAGATGCTGACGCCATTGCAGATACCAGTGCTGATGCCAATACTCCCTGTATCTTCAATGGCATGTGCATCACTACCTGGCTGTGGAACGGCTCCTCTCTCTGTAATGGTACCCCTTTCAGGCATGAGATCAGTGTCTGTGTTTCCAGGTGTAATGGAAGGTGTACTCGTGCCTGTGGCTCGTCTTGTGTCTCTAATGGTATGTGTAATTCTGTCTGTGACGGAACCTGTATCTCGAATGGTGGGTGTGTTGTGTCTGTACCTGCCATGGCATCTGCCATTGCGTCTGGCACCGTATCTGCAGCTGAATGGGTATCTTTCTCATGGTATTCTGTCTGTGGGTGTATGCGCAATGGCTTTGTCAATGAAATCTGCCATGGCCTCTGCAGTGGCCTCTGCATCTGCAGTGCTGTCTGCAGCTGCAAAGATATCTGCTCTGCAGTGGCATTGGTAATGCTGTGGGTGTCTCCCACGGCCTCTGCATCGACAGTGATACCTGCATCTGCAACGGCATCCGCATCTCCTATTGTACCCGCACCTGACTTTTCCTCAGCAATGGTCTCTGCAGCGATTTCTACAACGGTATCTGCAGCTGGAACAGAATCCACATCTGCAGCACCTGAAATGGCGTCTGTGTTTGCAATTGTATCGGTTTGGTGCCTGCATCTTCAACATTATCAGGAATGGCAGGTGCTTTTGAGGTCAAGTGCAGAGGTCTATGCAGTGGTTTCTGCAATGGTATTTGAATCTGCAATGCCATCTGCCATGGTATCTGCCGTGGTGTCTGCATCTCCAGTTTAGTCTACATCTGCAATGGCGTCTCCAAGGGTATCTGCAATGGCATCTGCATCTCCAGCGGCATCGCCACCTGCAATCATATGTTCACCTGCAATGGCCCCTGCAATCGTACGTGCAGCTAGAATGGCACCTGCAATGGTATCTGCCATGGCATCTGCGTCAGTAATGGTATCAACAGCTGCTATGATGTCAGCATCTGCAATGGCGTCAGTAATGCTACCTGCAGTGTGCATGCCATGGCATTGGAGGGTAAAGTGGTATCTGCAGCGGTATCTTCACCTGCAGCGGTATCTGCCTCCGCAATGGCATCTGCAATGACATCTGTGCCTGCAAGGGTGCCTGCAACTGCAGTGGCACCTGCAAAGGTATCTGCCATGGTATCTGATCCGCAATGGTATCAGCTTCTTCAGAGGTGTTTAGACCTGCAATGGCATCTGCACCTGTAAAGTTATCTGCACCTGCAGCGGTATCTGCATCTGCTGTGGCACCTCCTGCTGCAGTGCCACCTGCACCTGCAGCGCTGTTTGCATTGGCATCGGCGCCTGCAAGTTTCAAGAACAGATCGCGCACCTGCAAAGGTATCTGCAGTGGGGTCTGCCATGGTGTTTGAATCTGCAGTGCCATCTGCCATGGCGTCTGCACCTGCAGTGCCATCTGCAGTGGTGTCTGCCAGGTGAATTCATTCTGCAATGGCATCTCATCTGCTGTGATATCTGTGCCCGAAATGGGATCTGCAATGGCATCCGCATTGCTGCTGGCTTCTGGTACCTGCACCTACCATGTTATCTGCCTCTGCTGTGGCATCTGCATCTGCAGTGACATCTGCCTGCATCTGCATTTGTATCTGCAATGCTATCTGCATCTGCAGTGGTATCTGCGGTGGTATCTGCCTCTGCCCTGGTATCTTCCATGGCATCTGCTGTCCTATCTTCTATGGCACCGTCAGTGGTATCTGAGCACGTCCTACAACTGCGGTGGCATCTCCGTGGTATCTGATTCTGCATCTGCAGTGTCACTTGCAACTATTTTTGTGCATTTGCTTGGATGTCTGCATCTGCAAGGGTCTCTATATCTGCAGTGGCATCTGCAGTGGTGTCTGCTTCTGCAGTGGTGTCTGCTGCGGCAGATGTATCTCCACTGGTGTCTGCCTGTGCTGGTTTTGGCCAGGATAGAGTTAATTTTCTTCATAGTCGCTACTGTGGGGCTGTGATTTGGATTTGTGCTGAAATCAGTGTTGATACCACAGGGTTGATTTCCTTACTGCTGAGCAGTGCTTACACAGAGGCAAGGCCTTTTCTGCTCCTCACACCACCCCACCAGGGAGTGGGCTGTGGGTGCACAAGAAGCTGGGAGGGGACACAGCTGGGACAGCTGTCTTCTACTGACCAAAGGGCTATTCCACACCAAATGACATCATGCTCAGCAATATAAAGCTGGGGAAGAAGAAGGAAGGGGGGGACGTTCAGAGTGATGGCGTTTGTCTTCCCAAGTAACCATTCCACATGATGGAGCCCTGCTTTCCTGGAGATGAACCCCTGCCTGCCCATGGGAAGGAGTGAATCAATTCCTTGCTTTGCTTTGCTTGCGTGCGTGGCTTTTGCTTTCCCTATTGAACTGTCTTTGTCTCAACCCACGAGTTTCCTTCCTTCAACCCTTCTGATTCTCTCCCCCATCCCACCAGGGGGGAGTGAGCGAGCCATCAGCCATCACTGACATCACAAGCAGCTGCAGAAGCCGGTGGCATCGTCCTGCCCTGTCAGGTACTGAGCCATCAGTGACACCATGAGGAGCTGCACAGGGCAGGGGCCTGCTCCTAAACCATCATCTACTTGGGATCAGGTGACATCAGAAGCAACTGCTCAAGCCGGGGGACAGCTCCTGCCCTATCACGTACTCATGCACCTATGACATCACAAGCACCTGCACAAGCCGGGTGCCTCCTCCTGCCCTATCACATATGCAGGTAAATATGACATCACAAGCACCTCCACAAGCCCCATGTGCTTTCATTCCCAATCAGATACTCAGACAACAGGTACCTCAAAGGCACCTGCACAAGCCAGGGGCCTCCTTCTGCCCTGCCACCTGATCAGTCATCAGTGACATCACAGGCACCTGCCCAAGCCAGGGGCCTGCTCCTGCCCTATCTCCTACTCAGGCACCTGGGACACCACAAGCAGCTGCACTGGGAAGGTTCCTGCTCTGGCCCTGTCACCTACTCACGGATATGTGACATCAAAAGCACATTGAACAAACCGCGTGCCTCCTTCTACCCTGTCACCTTCTAATACAGCTATGACATCACAAGCAGGTGCCCAAGCCAGGGGCCTACTCCTACCCTATCACATACTAATATCGATATGACATCACAAGCAGCTGCACAACCCAGGAGCTTGTTTCTACCCTAATAGCTACTAAAACAGGAATGACATCACAAGCACCTGTATGAGCCAGCTGCATGCTCCTGCCCTAAAAGCTACTCAACCACCATGGACTTTGCAAGCACCTGCACAACCCATCTGCAAACTCTTGCCCTAGCAACTACTCAGCCATCAGTGACACCACAGAGTCATGGAATCATAGAATCATAGAATCTTTTAGGTTGGAAAATACTTTTAAGATTATCAAGTCAAACTGTCAACCTAACACTGCCAGGTCCACCACTAAACCATGTCCCTAAGCACCACATCTACACGGCTTTTCAATATCTCCAAGGATGGTGACTCCACCACTTCCTGGGCAGCCTGTTCCAATGCTTGACAACCCTTTTGGGGAAGAAATTGTTCCTAATGCCCAATCTAAACCTCCCCTGGCGCAACTTGAGGCCATTTCCTCTCGTCCTATCACTTGTTACTTTGGAGAAGAGACCGACCCCCACCTCGCTACAACCTCCTCTCAGGTAGTTGTAGAGAGCAAGAAGGTCTCCCCTCAGCCTCCTTTTCTCCAGGCTAAACATCCCCAGTTCCCTCAGCCACTCCTCATCAGACCCGTGCTCCAGACCCTTCACCAGTTTCACGGCCCATCTGTGGACACGCTCCAGCACCTCAATGTGTTTCTTGTAGTGAGGGGCCCAAAAGTGAACACAGTATTCGAGGTGCGGCCTCACCAGTGCCGAGCTCAGGGGAACAATCACTTCCCTCGTCCTGCTGGCCACGTTATTTTTGATACAAGCCAGGATGCCATTGGCCTTCTTGGCCATCTGGGCACACTGCTGGCTCATATTCAGCCAGCTGTCGACCAACACCCCTAGGTCCTTTTCTGCTGGGCAGCTTTCCAACCACTCTTCCCCATGCCTGGAGTGTTGCAGGGGGTGGCGTGAGCCAAGTGCAGGACCCAGCATTAGCCTTGTTGAAACTCATACAGCTGGCCTTGGCCCATCAATCCAGCCTGTCCAGATCCCTCTGTAGAACCTTCCTACCCTCAAGCAGATCAACACTCCTGCCCAACTTGGTGTTGTCTGCAAACTTACTGAGGGTGCACTCGATCCCCTCATCCAGATCATTGATAAAGATATTAAACAGAACTGGCCCCAGTCCTGAGCCCTGGGGGACACCACTGGTGACTGGCCACCAACTGGATTGAACTCCATTCACCACCACTCTTTGGGCCTGGCCATCCAGGCAGTTTTCTATGCAGCGAAGCTTATGCCCATCCAAGCCATGAACAGGCAGTTTCTCCAGGAGAATGCTGTGGGAAATGGTGTCCAAAGCGTCACTAAATTCCAGCTAGACAACATGCACAGCCTTTTCCCTCATCCACTAAGCGGGTCACCTTGTCATAGAAGATCAGGTTAGTCAAGCCGGACCTGCCTTTCATAAACCCATGCTGACTGGGCCTGATCACCTGGTTGTCCTCTACGTGCTGTGTGAATGCACTCAAGGTGATCTGCTGCATAACCCTCCCTGGCACCGAGGTCAGACTGACAGGCCTGTAGTTCCCTGAATCCTCCTCCTGTCCCTTCCTGTAGATGGGTGTCATATTTGCTAAGCTCCAGTCAACCGGGACCTTCCCGGTTAGCGAGGATTGCTGAGAAAGAAGTGAAAGTGGCTTGGTGAGCACTTCCACCAGCTCCATCTGTACCCTAGGGAGGATCCCATCTGGCCCCATAGACTTGTGTGTGCCTAAGTGGTGTAGCAGGTCACTAACCATTTCCCCTTGGATTATGGGGGCTTCATTCTGCTCCCTGTCCCTGTCTTCCAGCTCAGGGGGCTGGGTACCTGGAGAACAACTGGTCTTGCTATTGAAGACGGAGGCAACAGAAACCTCTTGAAGTTGTGAAACGAGTAGTGGCCAGTCCTGCAGGGAGGGGAGAATAACCCCATCCATCAGGACAGGCTGGGTCCTCACCAGCTGAGCAGGAACCCTGAGGAGAAGGGTCTGGACACTACAAGGGACGACATCTGAGCCAGTGGTGCATGCTCACCATGAACAAGGCCAGCTGCATACAGGGCTGCATTAGGAGGAGCATTGGCCACACAGACAACTTGAGTTCTCACCCCTCTTGTCTCAGCACTGGTGTGGCCACACACACAGAGGTGTGTCTCAGTGTGGGGCTCCCCATTTTGCAGAAGTAGGGAGGAATTGGAGAGTGTGCAGAGGAGGTCTGCCAAGGTGGTGTTTGGTGCACATGACCTGTGTGGGATGGTTGAAGGACATGGGCTTCTTTGGCCCAGAGCTGGGGAGGCTCTGGACAATATGGGAGTAGCCTGAGAGTGCTTGAAGGTTGCTTTCAGAGATGGCAGAGCTGTTCTTTGTAGTGGGAAACAGCATGAGAAAGAAATAATGCCACAAAGTGCAGCTTGGGACATCCAGAGTGGACATGAGGAGAAAGAAATGTCACTCCAAGGGCAGTGCTGTTGTGCAACAGGTCACCCTGGGTCAGCCCCAGGCTTTGTGTTTTAAGGAAGAGCCAGGGAGGCTGGAGAGATTCCAGTAAAGGCAGGAAGATGCTGAGGTGAGAGCAAGGTGCAGTAGCAGGGTGGGTGCCTACAGCCTGCAGGGAAAGAGGCAGAGGGGATGCAACACCATAGGACAGCCTGTGGGGGAGATGACAGCGGGATGTAGAAAGGCTGAAAGCCCCCAACAGAGAGGAGCTCTTTCTGCCGTTGGCAATGGCTGTTGTCTCTGCCACTGATGCCTCTGAGGAGACACCTTATCCTTTTAGCATTAGGGCCTCATTGCCTCCTTGTCCACATCCAGGAGCCTGGGAGGTGTCGCAGCAGAGTCCTGCCCTTGGCATCACACATCCCCACATCACACGGCCCCAGGAAGAGCCCTGAGCACCGTGTGAGGGACAAGATCTCCCTTCCCAGGGGCTGGGGGTCAGTTGGTTAATGGGGTCAGGGCTTGGTCCTTTGCCTTAATGGGACACATTAAGGTTTACTCAGCATCAGAGCCACCTTTACATTTCCTTTGCCTGTCATCTCTGCCTCCAGCTTTCTGCTCTAACCAGTCCCCAGGGAGGCTTTGTCAGTAATGTCCCTCAGTGGGACCCATTAAGGCTCAAAGAAACTTTGCAGTTTGCATTCGACTTCTTCAGAGGTTTCCTCATCTTCTTCTCAGTGTCTGAGCTTCATGGACTTGGCCCCAAACCCACCAGAGAGGTCATTACAACACCTTGGGCTGGTCCTCTGCTGTTGAGCTGTTCCAGGCTCCTGGGATGCAGGGAGTGCATGGCAAGCAGGAAGAGCTGCAGAGAGACAGCTCTGCCCAGGAGCAGCTCCTCTGCAAAGCACCGCAGGGCTGAGGGCACTGCCTGCAGGCACTGAGTGGAGACAAGCAGGGCAGAGAGAGGTTAAAGGCGGTCTGGGCTGGGTGGATGGCTGAGAGCTCACTGGAGGAGCAATCTTCACAGCCTCTCCACCGTAAGTCTCTCGCTGCACGGCAATGGACATGATCTTCCTGGAGGGGTGTGATAAATCTGTCACAGCCTACAGAGATCTCTCTCCAACGTAGAGGAGTAGGACCTGCTCCCGAGCAGGGCTTCCCTGCTGCACTGTCAGAGGGACAGGTAATGACAGTTGCCTTCTCCCGGGGATGGCTGCAGGGGTGTGAAGCCGGGTGTGCAGGCAGGGCTGCCCAGGGCTGACCTTCAGAGCAGGGTCCCTGCGCCCAGGGGGCTGTGTGCCAGGGCAGGGACTCTGACACTTGCCAGGGCCAGCACTCAGCCTGCCCGGGTGGCTCCGCACAGCGCTGCAGGGAGAAGGTGTGGGTGGAAGGAGCGGCCCCCGTCAGGGCACGGTCCCTCTGCTGTGGAGAGGCTGCTGCGTGGGTCAGGGCTGCTCACAGCTCCACATCACTTCAGGACATTGCCAGAGGCAGATTTTCAAGAAGCACCTCAAGGCAGGTGCTATGTGGAAGGAAAGGTGCTTTCTGAAGCCTGTGCTTTCTGTTTCCTGCTGAGTTTGTGGGGGAACATAGCAATGGAGCTGTGAGGTTTGCACAAGAGACTGAGACCTCTACAGCATTAGACTGAGAGGTCAGTAGGTCTGTGAGGAAGCTGATTCAGTCCCCTCACCAGTTCCTTTGCCTAATGAAAGCCCCATCACTTGTGTGGAATCCTCGTGGTTCATCTGACCTGCTCCTTCTCTGAGATGCTCCTGGGCAGTGTCCTGCTGCCAGGAGGGCTCTGCAGGGCAGACCTGAGCACAGAGCGGGTGGGATTTGGTCTGTGGGCACTGATAGGTAGCAGACATGGGGACAGAGAAGCAGCTCCTGGCAGGGACAGATCCAGGCAGCAGAGACACAGAGCGGGAGTGAGAGCAAAGTGCTGACAGCAAAGGCTGGGAGGGGGGAATTGGGCATCTCCCTGTCAGCCCTTCACTGAACATGTTTTTCCCCTACCAAGTCTGTCAGTCTCCTCTCCCACCCAGCAGAGCCTCTGCCCTCAAGGCGCTGGGGTCCAGGGCAGGAGCTGCCTCCTCTGCAGCCTGAGCTCCAGCAGAGGAGACTCTCCTGAGTGCCCATCTCTCCCTCCCTGGCCTTGCCTCACTTGGCAGAAGCCCTGGGGTATTTCTCCTGCTTTCTCCACCTGCCCCTGCTGCTGCTGTTTTCAGGCTCTCTAGGGATGGGCTTTGCAGCAGCAGCTCAGCAACTGCCCCTGCAGGTCTTGCCATGCAGCTGTGTCCATGGGAGCAAGGTGCCCAAGGCCTCTTCTAGCCTGGGGGGGTCTGGGCAATGCAGTCCATAGGGTGGGGATAAAGCTGGCTCTCTGTTCAGGACACCCCATCTTCAGGGCATCCAGAAGCTCACAGCCCTTCCCTGGGGAGGGGACTGTGGAGATCGTCTGCATTTTGCAAGTGGCTTATCCAGTTTCCTTTCCAGTATCCAGTTTCCTTTCAGGGCAAGAGCTGAGTGTGAGCATCCTGTGGCTCAGAGAGGTTTGAGCCAAGGGCAGCTGAGAGCAAGACTGAGGGACAGACCGTCTCTCCTCCCTATGCACTAAGGGTCCAGCCCTTTGCCTGCCAGGGCTCTCAGGGTAGCACTTGTAGTGTAGCAGAAAGGCCAAGGATGCCTGCCTTCCACAAACCCCCTCAGGTGGGACAAGGAACAGGAACAAAAGAAACCAAACCAAACCCCCACAGCTCTCCTCTGCAGTCAGGTGAGTTGGGAGGGACAATTGTGAAATGGCATTGATTTCTTGCGTGGATTTAAACAGAGATCACTCCTGGTTTCTCTCTGCCTGTTGGTGCACAGCAGGACTGACTCCTCTGGTGCCCACAGCAGAATCCCCTGCTCCCCATTGGGCCCTCAGCCAGCAGAAAAGAGAGTTGCAGCCAGGCAGCTGCATGAAGGTCTTTCTGGAAGGAGAGAGAGAGGCTGGCGGGGGGTGTTTCTGTGAGAAATGGAGCAGGATTTGCTGAGAGTTGTGTGTCCTAACTCTTCACTGCCTTTTCCTCCTTGGACAGGCCCCCATACCCAGAGGAAGCAAATGTCCAACAGCAGCTCCATAACCAAGTTTCTCCTCCTGGCATTCGCAGACACACGGGAGCTGCAGCTCCTGCACTTCTGGCTCTTCCTGGGCATCTACCTGGCTGCCCTCCTGGGCAACGGTCTCATCATCACCACCGTAGCCTGTGACCACCACCTCCACACCCCCATGTACTTCTTCCTTCTCAACCTCTCTGTCCTCGACCTGGGCTCCATCTCCACCACTGTCCCCAAAGCCATGGCCAATTCCCTGTGGGACACCAGGGCCATCTCCTACCAAGGCTGTGTGGCCCAGGTCTTTTTCTTTTTCTTTTTTATATCAGCTGAGTATTTTCTTCTCACTGTCATGGCCTACGACCGCTACATTGCCATCTGCAAACCCTTGCACTATGAGACCCTCGTGGGCAGCAGAGCTTGTGTCCACATGGCAGCAGCTGCCTGGGGCAGTGGTTTCCTCTATGCTGTGCTGCACACTGCCAATACATTTTCACTACCACTCTGCAAGGGCAATGCCGTGGAGCAGTTCTTCTGTGAAGTCCCCCAGATCCTCAAGCTCTCCTGCTCTGACACCTACCTCAGGGAAGCTGGGCTTCTTGTGGCTAGTTTCTGTTTTGCATTTGGGTGTTTTGTGTTCATTGTCGTGTCCTATGCTCAGATCTTGAGGGCCGTGCTGAAGATCCCCTCTGAGCAGGGACGGCACAAAGCCTTTTCTACGTGCCTCCCTCACCTGGCCATAGTCTCTCTGTTTATCAGCACTGGCATGGTTGCCTACCTGAAGCCCCCCTCCATCTCCTCCCCATCCCTGGACCTGGTGGTGTCAGTTCTGTACTCGGTGGTGCCTGCAGCAGTCAACCCCGTCATCTACAGCATGAGGAACAAGGAGCTCAAGGATGCCCTATGGAAACTGACCCAATGGACATAGCGTCACTGACAACAGCCTGCCTCCCAGCTCTTCACATTTCCCAGAGCTTCTCTAAGGCCAGCAGTCTGCTTTTTTCCCTGAAAGAATTCTACTTACATATAATTTTCTAGGTTGTTACTTCTAGTCTTGCAGCTTTACCTGTTGGGTCTGACCCTAGCACCACATTGTGTCAGCTGTGACCTGTCTAAGAGCAGCTCTTCAATAAAAGGGGATCTCCTGGGTGCAGTGCCTGAAGGTTGGGCTCTTCCTCCCAAGTGGCTGCCACTAAAATATCGAAGGAATTGGTCTTTTAAAAAGTCTTTTCTCCTTATGTTCTCCCTGTTTTGTGGGTTTAGCTCACAGTACCATTGGGTTCCACTGGACCAGAAGTTCTGGTTTAAAAGGCTCTCTTGTTGGTGTAAGATGGTGCATGAGCTCCCCATTCCCTCCTCAGGCTGCTTCACATATGTCAGGACTCATGGCATATAGCCGTCTTTATGGAAATAAATTTGGAGTGGTCAGGAGAGGACGAGGATTCATGACATGCCCTGGGGTGGGAGTGAATGGAGGCACACAAAGTGAAACACCCTCAAACACCCCAAAAGCAAAGCACGAAATCAAGGTATGCACAAAGAAGGACTCTGCAGTGCCATGGGAGTCAGTGTGGACCCAGTGGGCATGGCAAAGGGAGACTGGAGAGATGCGGCAGGTGCCTGAGGAGCCCCAGGGCCAGGACTCTTGTGCTGTCCTAGGGAGAGGGGCTGGTGGGGCAAGAGAAGGGTGCAAATGCAGTTGGGGTTAGGGACAACCTACAATATGAATGCAGCAGAGCTAGAGATTGACTGGCCTCTGTTTCCTCTTGCCCTTTTGGACAGCAGCAGCCCTGGGGCTGATGGGGAGGCTGACCCCCCTGTCTGACCTCCAGGAGCTGCTGTGCCCTTCAGAGCAGCCGGAGCTGTGGCTGAGTGCCCAGAGTGCTGCAGCCCCCTGTGGTGGGCACTGCCATGGGGCCAGGGGAGGTGTGGAGAGCTGGAGCTGGGGCTGGGCTGGAAAAGTCCTGGAAGAGGAAACACCAGTGTAGAGCTAAGCTGTGTGAGTGTGCAGGAGAAGGGCACACAGCAGGGTGCTCACAAGGCAGAGCCAGGTGACAAAATGAAGGAAGCAAGGCACCAAAGGTGCAGAAGAGAGGGGCTCGGTCTGTGCCATGCTCCCTGCACACCCCGGGGAAGCTGCCCATAGGAAAATTGTCCCAGACCGGTCCCACACACCAGCCGTTTCCATCTCTGGCCATACACCCCAGCCCTGAGAAGGGACCTTTGCTGTACGGTCACCTCCGTCCTCCTCCGAGGCTCAGTGATCCCCAACTCCACAGCCATGATTAATAAAGAGGAAACCAGTTTCCTACTGACACTCTTTACACACCAAGTCCCAGAGCTCTTGCCACAGCTGCTCTCTCAGCCAAGCCCATTCTCAGACAGCTCCAGCTAGAGCAGGTGCTCATGGCCTTGTCTTGACAAATACTGAAACTATCCAGTGATTCAGATCCCACCAGCTGGCCTGGGTCCTTGCCCCAGTGTTTGACTCTGAGGGATTTCTCAAAACCCCAGCTCTCTCTGCCTCTCCTTGTCCATAACGTGCTCCAGGCCCCAACCATCCTTCTGGCCTTTGCAGGACTTGCTCCAGTCTGTCAGGGTCTGTATCGTGCTGGGAAGCCCCATACTGGGTGCAGCAGTCCTGGGGTGGTCCTGTGGTGGGTTAACGTTGACCAGCAGCCAGACAGCCACCCAGCCGCTCACTCACTCCCCCAGCTCAACAGGACAAGGGGAGAAAATAAATCAGAAAAGCTCATTGGTCAAGGTGTGTGTGGGTTAAGAGGCCAGAAATGTTGGCACTGTGGTAGGTGTTCGGTTTGGTTTGACCCCAGCCAGCAGCTAAGCACCCACAAAGTCGTTTGCTCACTCTCCCCTACCCCCACCACCCCCAGTAGGTCGGGTGAGGGAATTGGAAGTGCAAAAGCAAGAAAACTCATGGGTCAAGACAAAGACATTTTAATAGGTGAAGCAAAAGCTGTGTCTACAAGCAAAGCAAAATGAGGAATTCATGCACTACGTCCCATCGGCAGGCAGATGTTTAGCCATTTCCAGGAAAGCAGGCCTTGGGAAGACAAATGCCTTGATCACAACTATCTCCCCTTTTTCCTTCTTCCGTTGAGTTTGGGTTTTTTGTTTTTTTTTTTTGGTGAGCCTTCCATCATTTACAATGGAATATCCCTTTGGACATTATAGGCTAGCTATCGCAGCTGTGCCCCTGCCAACTTCTTGTGTACCCCCAGCCTACTTGCTGCAGGGGCAGAGTGGGAAAAAGAGAAAGCCTTCATGCTCTGCAAGGACTGTGCAGCAATAGCCAAAACACTGTTGCGTTATCAGTGCTGTGTTCGTAACAAATCTAAAGCACATCACCCTGTGGGCTGCTATGAAGAACATTAACTCCATCCCAGCCATTTACAGGTCATACAGTCAGGGTGAGAAATGAACAATGTCTCAATTAAATGATCTGAGGAAATCAGTGGATCACAGGACCTGGCTCTTCTGGGGGACTCCATTTCCTCGGTATTCAGTGGTCAAGGGAGACAGCAGGATGCAAACCTTCCAGGAGGTTTCTTGTGCTGTTTGTGGAAACGTTCTTAGCAGAGCTGCCAAAGAGTCCCTTCAGTCTTCTGCTCACCTGGACCTGGCACTCCCAAAAGAGGAAGAGCTGGTCAGGCATGTGAATACCAGTGTCAGCCTTGGCTGTAGTGACCGTGAAATGCTGGTCTCCCAAGTCTCCAGGGAGGTGGGGAAGGAGGGTAGCAGAGCACAGAGCCTGGAGTTCAGGGCATGAGAAGTTGGCCTCTGGAGCGCACTGCAGGTGGGATCCCATGGGGGCAGTGTCAGGGCCCTGAGAGCATCCCTAGGCCTTCATGGACCCGACCAGCCTAACGTGGGGCCTGGACCCACAACTCTGTCCATGGGCCCAGGGGACCATTGAAGCCCAAGCCTGAGCTTCAGCCCCAGCTTGAGCTATGCTGTAGGTGTACTGGTTTCCAGACCAGCCATAGGCACAGCCTTGCCTGTCCATGAACCCTGTTGATTGGGGCTTGCAGTCTCACTTCCCAGCTTGGTTCTTTATGGGGTGTACAATGAAATGACACTGTGGCCCTCCAAGTGATTCACAGAGAATCTGTGAATCACCCCAGGTGATTCACAGAGGCCTAGGGTCTTCTGCTTCCTTTCTTCCCATCACTTGGTCATGTTTAGGGAGGAGAAGAAGGAAAAGCAGGTGAGCTTTCTGGGTGCCAGTGGATTAATGTGGGGAGCAGATCCTTCACAAGTGAAAAGATCAAAAGACTATATTACTTCAAAACTCTTATTTTGAGCTCCTTTCTCAGAGGCTGAAATCTTCAGCAGGAACCTGGAAGCCCTGAGATCCCTCCATCTCCCTCTCTTTCAGTAATTAATTTGATAGTACCCAAGCCAGAGGCTGTTTTCAATTCTATTTACAGCCTAAAGCACCCCTGCTCTGGAGATGTGCCAGGAAACTTGCAGAAGAATCATACTCTTCTGCACAAGAAGGTGGATGTTCCCAGGAATCTCAGGAGGCATGGCATAGTGACAGCTGTGTTCAGGGAGCTGGTCAAATGCCTCATCCCCATTTCTGTAAAGCTGGCTTAGATGCCTGGTTCATGTGTAAACTCCCTCTGCAAATGCTGACATTTACTACGCTACCTGTTCTGAGCCCAGAGCTGGCCTTGCTTGGAGCTGGGTGGGACTCGAGACTTCCTGAGCTCCCTTTTACCCTGAATTGTCCTGTAATGTAGGAACCCTCACCTCCAGCTTAGTCTCTTCTTGGAGGGCACATTGCAAGGCACAGGCTCATGCAAGGGTTGGTGGGGAAGAGACTGCTGGGGCTTTCTAGTCCAGCCTCCAGGCTGGCTGCAACTTTGTGGAGCTGAAACCTGAAGCGCTCCAAAGGTGGAGATCACAGCAATGCTTCTCCTAGGCCCTTATATTTTTCCTAAGGCTCAGCCTAGAGCTCCCAAGAGGCAGTTTGTGGCTGTTGCCTCTGTCATCTCATTGGCCACTGCAGAAGCGAGCTTGGCTCCATCATCTCTCCAGGTAGCTGTAGGCTCTCATTAGGTTGTCCTGTGCCTCCACTTAAGCAGGCTCTAACGAGGCCCACTTCCCTCAGACTCTCCTCACACCTCATAGTTTATGTCCCTAGGTCCATCTTGCTAGACCTCCTCAGGACCCGCACCTCTTTATTCTCCTTTGGAATTGTGAGACCCACTGGCTCCTATGGCATCCGCTACGGTGCCCAGGCCCTTCTCCGCAGGGAACTCCTTAGCCGGTCAGGTCCCTACCAGTGCTGCTGCATGAGTTGCTGTGCAGCTTGTGGGTTGAGATAAAAACAGTTTAACAGGCAAAAGAAAAAGATAGAACCAAACATAAACCAAAACCAACAGGCAACGCATGGGCAATCACTCACCACCTCTCACAGGCAGACTGATGCCCAGCCAGCCTCCCTTTAACAGACACCTTGAATGACAAAAACCACCTCCTTCTTCCTCTGCCCTGGCTCTTCTTGCTGAGCATGACATCATCTGGTATGGAACATCCCTTTGGTCAGTTGGGGTCAGCTTTCTGGGCTGTGCCCCCTGCAAACTCCTTGCCCGCTCCCAGCCTACTCACTGGGAGGGAGCAGAGTGTGAAACAGAGAAGACCTTGACACTCTGCAACCACTGCTCAGCAACAGCCAAAACACTGGTGTGTTATCAACGCTGTTTGAGGCACAAATGCAAACACATAGCACCATAGGGGCTGCTACGAAGGAAGTTAACACCATCCCAGCCAGACCCAGTACACTTGAACTGGGGGCCCAGAAGTGGACACAGGAGTGTCCAGGTGGTGTAATGAGTGATGAGCAGGGGCAGACGATGTCTTCCCTCACACTTTTGGTGAGGCTTCTCTTTATACACTCCAGGACACTGCTGGCTGCCTTTGTTACCAGGTCACACTGGGTTGTGTAGATCACTGCTGGATCCTGTTTTGCCCTCTGTTCCCCAGCTCCACCAGGGCCTTTTATGCAGAGCTGGTCCCTGGCCAGGCAGTCCCCAGCCCCTGCCACTGCAAGCCGTTAGTCTATACCAGGTGCAGGATCTGGCCTTTGTTCTTCTTCTAGTTCATGAAGTTCCTGGCAGGACAGTCCTCCTGCCTGTCTCGTTTCTCCTGAATGACATTCTTAAGGCACAGGAATGGTCCTTTCAGTGTAGTGTCATTGACAAATGTGGTGAGCGTTTCCTCCTCTGGGTCATGGACACACATGTTAAACTGCACAGGGCCCAGGAGTGTCCCTTGTGCTGCCCCACAATGCCCCAGGATGTGCCAGTGGTCTTCAGGTAGGCTATGACCCCTTCACCACTGCTCTCTCAGCCTCATCGTCCAACTGGTGTTTTACCCAGCCGTTTGTTGACCCGTCCAGGCTATAATGCCCTAACTTGGGTACAAGAATATTGGGGAGACCATGCCACAAATCTTGCTTAAGCTGAGGTGAACAACATCCACTGTTCTCCACTCACGCACAAAGGCAGTTACTTCGTGATGAAGGCAAGCAAGTTGACGAGGCATGATTGACCCTTTGGAAGTCCATGCCGACTGCTTGTGAAACATGCTTCTCTTTCAGGGTCCCAGACATGTCACCCAAGAGGACTCCAGCTGATGGCACACTCCTCACCAAACTGAGCTTGTACAGCCTGTGGTTCCCTGGGGTGCACTTTTGGCCTCTTTCAAAGGCGGGTGCAACATAGGCTTGTCCTCACTCACAAGAGACATCTACCAATCCCTTGGCCTTTCCAAAGGCACATTCCACAGAAATATCAATCTTCCCCTATAACTTCATTACCGCTATTCTGCCTGTTATACGGTGTATTCCATTTCTCTCATCTTTCATAGACTTTCACCTGCCCTGACACAAAGACCATTTCTAAAGTCATCTTTTCAGATGCAGACTGCCTCGACAAAGGCCCTTGCCATGATTCCCCAGCTTTCTCCTTGCCTTACTCTTTGTTCATTCAGATACCTCTCAGCTATGCTGCTGCTTTGAGGTTCAGGGACTAAAAACTTTCCTTTCTTTCAGTAGTCTAATTGTCCGCTTTAAGAACCAACTCTTTAATTATGTTTATATCTCCCTTTTTGTATCTATCCATCTACAACATTTCTCATAAGATTATGCCTTGTAGAAAGTCAACCTCATGAGAGGCAGCTTGTACTTAGCATATGGTTGAGGAGTGTGTTTTATTGTTCATGAAACTTCATCATGCTTTACTTTTCTTTGCTTGCAAAGAGGAAAATTCCTTCTGTGCCTGTGTGCATCCGGATCTCTAAGGAGATCAGGTGGGAGATGGTGCCATGGAGCTGTAACATTCAGCTCCCGGAGGTCAGTGAAGTCTGAGGTAAGGCAAAGTGAAGCAAGTCCCAGGTGGCCAATGACAGAAATGGTGAGGCTGGGGAGGTGAGGAGCAAGGTTGTCCATGCAGTGTCAGACCTCAAGGGGCTGCTTTTCCTGCCTGTCCAGACTTCCTGAGGAGACACTCTGCATCAATATCAATTGGAGAATGCTGCTATCACCTCTTCTTTAATCTGAATTTAATAAAATACCACATTAAAAAAAATATTTTTTATTTGGCA
The DNA here is from genome assembly GCF_034638445.1 of Ciconia boyciana. Classification (NCBI taxonomy): domain Eukaryota; kingdom Metazoa; phylum Chordata; class Aves; order Ciconiiformes; family Ciconiidae; genus Ciconia; species Ciconia boyciana. The sequence continues at coordinate 372,060 of NC_132968.1, forward strand.
CACTTTGAAATCTTCCTCTTAAACTACCCTATGAAATGTTTCCAATTAGCTGTACAAGTCTTGGAGACGTCAAGAAAATTACAGGAAGACAACTAGCTCATTAAAGCTTTCTGTATTTTAATGAGCCCCATGGTATATTTGTCCCTGGGTCTGTGAAGCTCAGATACTGAGAGGAGACTGAACAAACCTCTCAAGAAGTCAAAGCCAGAAGAAAAACCTTGAAGCATTGATTGGCCCCACTGAGGGCCATTACTGACAAAGCCTCCCCAAGGACTCGTTAGAGCAGATAACTGGAGGCTGTGATTGCAGGTAGGCAAAGGCAACCTGCAGGGGGCTGTAATGCTGAGAAAAGCCTTGGTTTGTTTTATGAAGCAGCAAGGCCAAGCCCTGACCCCGAGGCCCTGGGAAGGCAGATCGTGTCCCTCACGAGTGGCTCAGGGCTCTTCCTGGGGGCAGGGGGATGTGAGGATGAGCAATGCCAAGTGTCAAAAAACTGTGCAACACTTCCTGGCCTCCCCAAGAAGAGGCGAGGAAGAAACAAAATCCAGAGCCTCCAAAGACAGTTTCTCCTGGTAGGCCTCGGTAGCAGAGGCAACTGCCATAGCTAAGAGGGCAAAGACCTTGTCCCTGTTGGGCTTAGGGGGAGGGTTTGGTGTTCTGCTGAGCGTGTCTAGTTAGTGTGAGGGTATGATCTCGCTTGGTGGGCTAGGATTGTGTGTAGGGCTGGTGAGAGGGCTAGGGTCAAGGCTAGCAGTTTAATGTTTGGGCTAAAGGCTAGGAATTTGAGTGAGGAATAGGGTAAGAGTAGGAGTTTATGGTTTGGGGCTTTGGTTTAGAGGTCCGGTTTGAGGTTAGGGATTAGAGTAGTGGATTCGTGTCAGGGTGAAGGGTGCCATTTAGGGGTAGGGTTAGGGCTTAAGGTTACTGGTTAGAAACAGGGTAGATGCCCAACGTGAGTGTTTTCACAGTCAGTGTCACATTAGCATCAAAATTACCCGAACACATCTTTCCTCTTCAAAATCTTTCCTCTCTGTTGGCCAAACCTCTCCTCCCTCCCCCAAATCTTGTCCCAGCTACCCCTGACCTCCCCAAATCTCTCATCTTGTTGGGGACAGCATTGTAATGGCTTTCAAGACCTCAGAGTACCTGTCTCCCCACTGCTGGCTGGTCAGAAGTGACCTCACAGCCAGCATCCAAGGGGACACAATGTGCTGCTGTGCTGGAGAGGTTCTTGCTCAGCCTGCCCAGCAGTGCTGGAGGCAGGTGATGCCCTCCGCCACCCCTAAGGTACTCTGCCTGCCTACCAGCTCATGCTCCAGCAGTGCTCCCATATATCTCAGGACACATGGGTGCTTCAGCTACCCCAGGGCAGTGGCCACCTCTGTGTGGATCACTGAATCAAGCCCTGAATGTAGATTTTCAGAAAAACTTGTAAAAACTTCAGCATAAAACAGCTCAATATAATAGCTGAAAAACTCTTTGTTTCCAGCATTGCTAGTTTTTTAATGACTTTTTTTTTCATAGTTTTTTATTAACAGCACCAAGGGTCTGTATTAGCAAGCTGATTATGCCCTCTTGCTCTATGGAAATAGCTTTATGCAGACACTTACCACAGGAAATTTTGTTATCAATGTTTAAAATGGAGAAACATTGCTCAGTAGAACGACTGTACTTATATTGGCACATTTGATGTCTCTACTTCTGCCTCTCTGTCTTTTCTCCTTCCTCTGCCTATTCTGTCTTCAGTGAACTCTCCAAGGGAAGGACTCATTGCATGACAGAGTGACTCAGGTTGGAAGAGACTTGAACATTGTCTTGTCCAACTCTCCCGTTCAAGGCAGGGTGAAGTAGATGAGGTAGGTAAAAGTCTCCCCCCCACATTGCCATCATCCACAAAGAAGCTGAAGGTGAGCTCCATCCCGTCATACAGGGAGATAATAAAGATCTTCAACAGTGTCAGCCCAAGTGCTGGTCACTCAGGGATGTCGCTAGTGACTGGTTGCCAGGAAGACTATATACCACCAATGACATCTGGACCTGATCGTCCAGCTAAACTCCTCTAGCCTCTTCTTGTTGCCTCCTGTTGCCTCCTGTTGCCTCCTGTTGCTTCTTCACCTCCTCCTCCTGTTTCCTCATCCTCCTGTTGCCTCCTGTTGTCTCCATCTCTGGTGTCCTGTTTCCTCCTTTTGCCGCCTCCTCCTCTTTCCTCCTTCTCTTCCTCCTCCTCCTTTTGCCTCGTGTTGCCTCCTGTTGCCTTCTCCTCCCCTTCTTCTTGTTGCCTCCTGTTGTCTCTTCCTCCTCCTCCTTTTAATGCCTCCTGGTTTCTTCTGTTTCCTTCTTCTCCTGTTGCCTGCTTTTGCCTCCTGTTGCCTCCAGTTGTCTCCTCCTGATTCCTCCTGTTGCCTCTCCCTCAAGTTGCTTCCTGTTTCCTCTTGTTGGCTCTCCCTTCACCTCTCATTGCCTCCTCTTGCCTCTTTCTCCTCCTCCTGTTGCCTCCTGTTGCCTCCTCCTGATCTCCCTCCTCTTGGTTCCTCTTTCCTCCTCTTGCCTCCTTTTCCTCATCCTGCTGTTGCCTCCATTTCCCTCGTCCTCCTCTTTCGTCCTGTTTATGCCTCCTCTTGTTGCCTCTTACTGTCTTCTGTTTCCTCCTACTCTATTTGCATCCTCTTCTCTCCTTCTCCTCTTCCTCCTCCTCTTGCCTCCCGTTGACTAGTTTCCTCCTCTTGCCTCCTCATCCACATCCTCCTTTTGGTTTCTCTTGCCACTTGTTGATTCCTCGTTCTCTTGTGTCCTGTCCTTCTGTTGCCTCCTCCTCCTGTTGCTTCCTGTTATCGTCTCCTCCTGTTTCCTTCTGTTGCCTCCTCCTCATCATTGTCCTGTTGCCCTTTGTTGCCTCCTCCTCCTCCTGCTGTTCCCTCTTGTTGCCTGCTGCTGTCTCTTGTTCCTCCTCTTCCTTTTGCATCCTGTTGCCTCCTCCACCTCTTGACTCCTCCTCCTCCTTCTCCTCTTTTTTCCTCTTGCCTCCTCTTGCCTCCTCTTTTTCCTCCTCCTCTTGCCCTCTCTTGCCCCCTCCTCCTCCTGTCGCCTCCTGTTTCCTCCTGTTGCCTCCTGCTCCTTTTCCCTCCTCCTCCTCTCTTTGCCTCCTCCTCCTATTCCCTCGTGTGGACTCCTGTTTCCTCTTCCTCTTCCTCTTGCCTCTGGTTCCCTCTTGCTGACTTTTCCTCCTACTCATGTTGGCTCCTGTTTCTTCTGTTACCTCCTGTGACTTCCTCCTCATTTTGGCTCCTGTTTCTTCCTCTTGCATCCTATTCCTTGTTCTCCTCCTCTTGCCTCCTGTTACTCCTTGTGTCCTCCTTTTCCTCCTCTTTCTTCGTCTCCTGTTTCCTTCTGTTACATCCTCCTCCTATTGTTGCATCCTGATCTCCTGTGTCCTCCTCCTCCTGTTCTCTCCTGTTGCCCTTTCTTGACTCCTGTGGCCTCCTGTTTCCTACTCTTATTGCTGCCTCTGGTTGCCCCCGCCTCCACTTGCCTCCTGTTGCCTCCTGTTGCTTCATCCGCCTCCTGTTGTCTCCTGTTGCGTCCTGTTGCCACCTCTTCCTCTTCCTCCTCTTCATGTTCACTCCTCCTGCCTCCTGTTGCCTTCTCACCCTCCTCTTTCTTCTTCTTCCTCCTCCTCTTCCTCCTCCTGCTCTTCCATCTCTTACCCCATTCTCCTCCCCTTGTTGCCTCCTCCTCCTGTGCTTTCTCTTCCTCCTCCTCTTCCTGTTGCCTCCTTTTGCCTCCTGTTGCCTTCTCCTCTTCCTCCCCCTTCTCCTCCTGTTGCCTCCTCCTCCTCCTGTTCTATCTCGGATTGCTTCCATTCCTCCTCTTCCTCTTCCTCTTCTTGTTTCCTCTTCCTCCTCTTCCTCCTCTTCTTGTCTCTTGTTGCTTCCTCTTGCTTCCTGTTCCATCCTCTTCCTTTGGCCTGTTCTCATCATCCTCCTGAACCTCCTGTTGCCTTCTCCTCCTCCTCCTCCTCTTTCTCCTCTTCCTTTTGCCTCCTGTTTCCTCTTGTTGCCTCCCCCCTTTCCTGTTGCCACCTCTTGCCTCCTGTTTGGATGGTCCTCCTGTTACCTCGTGTTGCTTCCTGTTGCCTCCACTTGACTCTTGTTGCCTCTCCCTCTTGTTGCCTCCTCTTCCTTCTCCTCCTTTTCCTCCTGTTAACTCCTGTTGCCTCCTGTTCCTCATGTTGCCTTTATGTCCTCCTCCTCCTCCTGTTGCCACCTCTTGTCTTTTTTTCCCTCCTCCTGCTCTTCTTCCTCCTTCTCCTGTTGCCTCCTCTTTCTGTTGCCTTCTCCTCTTTCTCTTCCTTCTCCTCCTGCTACATCCTCCTCATTTTCTTCCTCTTCCTATTTCCTTCTCCTCCTCTTCTTATTGTTTCTTACTCCTGTCCTCTTCCTTTTGCCTTCTCTTCCTGTTGCTTACTTCACCTTCTTCTCCTTCTGTTTTCCTCTTCCTTCTCCTGTTCACGTTACTGATGTTGTTCCTCCTCCTCCTTTTCCTCTTGCTTAGAGACTTCCTCCTCCTCTTCTGGTTGTTTATGGTTTTCCTGTTGTTGTTCCTCCTCCTCTTATTTTTCTTTCTTTCTTTCTTTTTTTTTTTCCTCTCCATTCTTCTCTTTTTTTCTCCTCCTCCTTCATATTCTTCCTGGTCCTGTTCCTTCTCCTTCCTCCTCTTCCTTCTCTTTATACTTCTGCTGTCGCTGTTCTTGTTTGTCCACCTCCTTCTCCTCCTTTTACTCCTCCTTTTAATCCTTCTCAACTTTATCTTCGTTGCTCTTTTTCTTCTCCTCCTGTTCTTCTTTTTAATCCTGCCACGATTTCTCCTTTTCTTCCTTCTGATCACCCTCCTCTTCCACCATCTGTTTTTCCTCCTTCTCCTCCTCTTCCTCTTGTTTGTGGTTTTCTTCTTCCTCCTTTTCCTCTTCCTGTTTCTCTTTCTCCTCCTGCTTCTCACTCTCAGCCTCCTCTTTCTCTTGTTCTTCATGTTGCTACTCATCCTCTTCTCTTTCTCCTCCACTACTTTTTTCTCATTCTCTAACTTCTCCTGTATTTTTTATCTTTTATTATTTTTTATCGTCCTGTTGGTTTTCCTCCAATTGTTCCTCCACCTCCTCCTCCTCCTGTTCTTGTTCCTCAGAATCACAGAATGGATGAGGTTGGAATGGACCTCTGGAGTTCATCTGTTCCAAGCTCCATGCTCAAGCAGGGCCACCTAGAGCTGGTTTTCCAGGACCATGTCCAGACAGCATTTGAATCTCTCTAAGGGATGGAGACCCCTCAACTTCCCTGGCCAACCTGTGCCAGTGCTTAGTCACCCTCACAGTGAAAAAGTGTTTCCTGATGTTCAAAGGGTACCTCCTGTGTTTCAGTTTGTGCCCATTGTCTCTTTTCCTGTCACTGGGCACCACTGAAAGGAGGCTGCATCGTCTTTGCACCCTCCTTTCAGGTATTTATAGACATTATTAAGATCCCCTCTGAGCCTTCTCTTCTCCAGGCTAAACCGTCTCAGCTCTCTCAGCCTTTTCTCATAGGTGAGATGCTCCAGTCCCTTCATCAACTTTGTGGCCCTTTGCTGGACTCTCTACATTATGCCCATGCCTCTCTTGTACTGCAGAACCCAGAACTGGACACAGCACTCCAGGTGTGGACAGGACACAGCACTCCCTTGACCTGCTGGCAGTAATTTGCCTGATGCAGCCCAGGATACCATTTGCCTTTTTTGCAGCAAGGACATGGTGCTGGTTGATAGTCAACCTGCTGCCCACCAGGACCCCCAGGGCCTATTCTAGTGAGCTGCTTTCCAGCTGGGTGGCCCCCAGCATATTTGGGTGCAAGGGGTTTTCCCTCCCTGGGGCAGGGCATATCACTTGTCCTTGTCAAACTTCATGAGGTCCCTGCCAGCCCATTTCTCCAGCCTGTCAAGGTCCCTCTGGATGGCAGCATGACCATCTGCCATATTAGCCACTCTGCCCAGCTTGGTGTCATCTGCAAACTTGCTGAGGTACACGCTTCCTCATCATCCAGATCATTAGTGAAAATGTTAAACAGGACTGGACCCTCCTTTGAGAGTCCCTGGGGCACACCTCTAGGTACTGGCCTCCAGCTTGACTTTGCAATGCTGCTCACCAACCTCTGGGCCCAGCTACTCAGCCAGTTTTAGGTCCGGCCCGCTGTCTGCACATCCAGCCAGTACATCAACAGCTTCTCTATGAGGATCTTATGGGAGACTGTGTCAAAGATCTTACGGAAGTCCAGGTGGACAATAGCCCCTGCTCTCCCCTCAACTACCAGGCCAGTCATTTTGGCGCAGAAGTTTATCAAGTTGGTCAAGCATGACTTCCCCTTGGTGAACGCGTGCTGACTCCTCCTGATGATTTGTTGTCGTTCGTGTGCCTGGAAATGTTTTCTCCATCTTTCTCCAGTGATAGCTGCTCCATCGCTGTCCCAGGGATTGAGCTGAGGCTGACCGTCCTGTAGTTCCCTGGGTCCTCCTTCTTGCCTGTCTTGAAGATAGGAGTACCATGTGCTTTAGTGCATGCTTCGGGCACTTCTTCCACTACAATGGATCCAAGATTATCAAGAGTAGCCTCACAATGACATCAGACAGTTTCCTCAGCACTTGTGGGTGCATGCCATCAGGGCCCATGGACTTACCTATGTCCAGTTTGCTGAAGTATTCCCTGACCTGATCCTTTTCCACCAAAGGCAGGTCTTCCTTGCTCCAGAATTCCCCCTGGTCTCTGGGACCTGGCATTCCTGAAGGCCACTCTTGCTAGGAAAGACTGAGGCAAAGGCGGCCTTCAGTGTCTCAGCCTTTTCCATGTCCTGTGTAACCAGGCCCCCCGTCTCGTTGAGCAATGGGCCCACATTTTCCCTAGCCTGCCTTTTGTCTCCCGGGTACTTACAGAAGCCCTTTGTGCTGTCTTTGACATCCCTGGCCAGATTTCATTCCATTTGGGCTTTAGCTTTCCTAAGGTCATCCCATGATGCTCGGACAATGTTTCTGTATTTCTCCCAGGTTACCTGTCTTTGTTTCCACGGTCTGTAAGCTTCCTCTTTGTATTAGAGTTTGGCCAGGAGCTCCTTGTTCATCCACACAGGCCTCCTGGCATTTTTGTTTCACTTCGTATTCATTGGGATGGAGCTCTCTTGTGCTTGGAGGAGGTGATCTTTGAATATTAACCAGCTTTCATGGCCCCAGCCCCTTCCCTCTGGGGCCTTATCCCACAGGACACTTCCAAGCAGATCTTTGAAGAGGCCAAAGTCTACTCCCCTGAAGTCCAGGGCTGTGAGCTTGCTTTTCACCCTCCTCTCTGCCTTTGGGAACCTGAACTCCGCCATCTCATGGCCACTGCAGCCAAGGCTTTCTTTTCACCTTCACATCCCCAACGAGCCCTTCCTTGTGGGTGAAGAGGAGATCCAGCAGAGCACCTCTCCTCATTGACTCCTCTCTGTCTTGGGTGGAGGTGGGTCAGACCTTGCTTTACTACATGCCGAGAGAGTGGCTGAACAAAAGAACCTGACTCTGTCTGAGATGCCATCTGCGGTGCCAGTCACCCGCCCTCTCTGGACAGGGATGCCTCTCCTGTAGGTCCTGTGCTGTCCTGACCAGCCACATGCAGTTGTGCTGTGCAGCCCTGGCATCTTATGTAGCACTACAGGCCTGTGTTCGGCCATTGAGTAGCTGCCTTGGATTTAGTCAGGCACTGTAGGGATGTCCATGAGACAACTGCAATTACAGTCGATGGCAATCTAGTATATGCAGCTGATGGAGAAATAAAATTTTTAAAAAGGACTGAGATATCCCGATGGCACATGAGTCCATTTGACCAGCTGACTACCTTGATAGGCTGTCCTGACCATCATGAGTAGGGAAAAGCTTAGTTTTCCTAAATGCAGGCATCTGGTGCTGGCCAAAGGAATCCCCCACCAGCCTCCAAGGTGATGCCCCCACATGCTGTTCCTTCTCTATGAACCGCTCCGTTAGAGTTTGCCATTACCTGCACTTATCTTGGACCACCTCTGACACTTCCAGTGTCACCAGGTGTACGCATCTGAGAAGCTCACTCCTGGCCTCCATCTCCATTGATTTGCATGGGAGCCGAGACAAGTAGCTCACATGCAGATGCCTATTTTCTAAAATCATAGAAATGCACACATGAACTGAGGAAGAGGAATCCCATCTGCTGAAGGTTTGTGGCAGGCATGGGAGAGAGCTGAGGCCCTTTCTAGCCCCAGGACTACAGACCCCGGATGAGATGCCTCGACTGGCTTAGCTGAAACCTTTCCCTCACCAGGGTGAAGGAGATTCCTCTCCGCCACTGTCTGCATATGCTGCTAATGATGGGACATGGAAAGGTGAGTCTCATGCCCGGCTCTTTTCCTGATAGGAGAAAGGACCCTGCTGGAAAGAACCGTCTCTCCCAGCTGGGAGAGGGAATGAGAACATCAGTGATTCCTTCAGCTTGTTCCACAGTAGGTGCCCCTGGAGCCCCAGCCACAAATCAAGGGAGCCCAGAGGGGACAGAGAAAGTGGTGCCTTGGGCCGGTCCTCTGCTGCTGAGCTGGGCCAGGCTCCTGGCACAGAGGGAGCTCATGGCAAGTGGGCAGAGCTGCAGAGAGACAGCTCTGCCCAGGAGCAGCAGCTCTACAAAGCACAGCAGGGCTGAGGGCACTGCCTGCAGACACCGAGGGGAGAGGAGCAGGGCAGAGAGAGCTTAAAGGCAGACTGGGCTGTGAGGAAAGTTGAGAGCTCGCTGGGGGAGAAATCTTCACAGCCCTCTACGTGGTAAGTACCTGCATGAAAGGCAATGTATCTGCAGTTTGTGGAAGGATCTCTAAAAGCTGGCACAGCCCACAGTCAGGAGGACTTCCACAGTTTCTCTAGTGTAGAGGAGGACATGCTGCACAGCAGGGCTTCCCTGCTGCGCCATCAGAGGGACAGGGCATGACAGCTGCCTTCTCCCAGGGACAGCTGCAGGGCTGTGAATGTGTGTGTGCAGCCAAGGGTGCCCAGGGCTGTCCTTCAGAGCAGGGTTCCTGCAACCCTGGGGGCTGTGCACTGGGGCAGGGACTCTGCTGCCTCCTAGGGCCAGCACTCAGCCTTCCTGGGAGCTCCCAACGGTGTTGCAGGGAGAAGCTGTGGGTGGAAGGAGCAGCCCCTGTCAGAGCACGGTCCCTCTGCTGTCGAGACGGTGCTGCGTAGGTCAGGGCTGCTCACAGCTCCACATCACCCTCAGGACTCTTCAAGACAGACATCAAGGCAGGGGTTACCTGAACAGAAAGGTGTCTGCCCTTTGAGTTTTCTCCTCTTGGTTGGCTGAGTGGGCAGTGGCACATTGCGCAGGGGAGTTTTCAACTGGAAGGTAAAAGCAGGCATTACTGTAAAGTTAAGGAACTTTCCTGAATCTGTGTTTTCAGTTTCCAACTCTGGAGGCTACAGATAGCACCAGCATCACCTTTCAAGTTTCATCAGGGTTTTTCACCTGCTTTTTTAGTCCTTGCACTTCTGGAGAAGCTGCAGGGAAGAGATGGGAGCACAGGGGCTGGAGTGGGTTCTGTGAGCACTGACAGGGAGGAGACATGCGGACAAAGAGCTCCCAGCAGGGACTGCTCCAGGCAACAGAGACATGGGCAGGGAGGGAGGGAACTGCTAACAGGAACCCTGTTGCAGGGGAGCTATGGGCACCTCCTGGCCACCCCCTGCAGCACAGATGCCTTCCCTGAACAACCCTCCTCACCTCTCTTCTATCACTCAGCACAGCTCTTGGCCCTCACTGCTGTGGGGTCTAGGGTGGGAGTCTCCTCCATGCCCACTTGACCAGCAGAAGAGGTGACAGGCATCTCTCCTGCCACATGCCCATTTCCCACTGACGGTCAATTGGGCTGAGGGATACTGTCCTGCATTATCACGATCTGGGAGGTATTGTGCAGAGTTGCGGAAAGGGAAGATCTTTCCTGAGTGCCAGTCTGTCTCTCTCCTTGCCTCTCCTGGCTGCTCTTGGCATTGCTGTCAGGCTCTCTGGAAATGGGAGTTTCAGCTGCAGAGTCACTGATCTTGTGGGTCCTCCCATGCAGGTGTGTCCATGGGAACACGTGTCCCAGCTTTCCTCTAACCTGTGGGGCTGTGGGCAATGCAGCCAGTGGAGCTAGGGAATGAGCTGACTCTCCCTTAATCAGATGCCATGGTCAGGACATTTCTCTATCTCCTTGGGCTGTCCTTCCAAGCTGTGAGCTGCCCTCTAGAATGCAAATCTTTCTCATAGCATCTCTGGGTTAATTGAAAGACTCATGGGGAAGCGCAGAGATTCTACAATGGAGGAAATGCTGTTGGGTCGGTGAAATGAGCAGGAAAGTGTATCCTAGGCTCAAGTGGGGTGCTGATATCTTGAGAAAGGGTAAGACATTTGGCTGTCTGCAGTGGATCATTCTGCTCTCAGCAGTGCCTGCTTTTTTTCAGGGTAACATGGGAGTGTGATCCTCCTCCATCTCAGAAAGGTGCAATCCCAGAGAACCTGAGAACAAAACACAGAGACAGACCAAGTCCCCTCACTCTGCACTAAGGCACAGACAATGCTCTTGCCTCGCAGGGCTCACTCTGTTCTCCCTGAGTACGGCAGAAATGCTGAGGGTTTCTGACTTCCAAGAACATTCCACAGGTGAGATGGAGGAATGCTTTAAAAATAACCTCTCCAACTGCCTTTGGTCATACCCATTCCTTAGCACTGGGAGTGCAGACACTGACAAGCCCTTCTGTGTTAGGAGTAGTTTAACCTGAAAAATTTCAAACACCAGGATTGGCCCCTTGCCCCCGCTCTTCCCATGAACCCACTGCTGCAGAGCAGGGCTGACTCCTCGGCAGCCAGTGGGCAAAGGCCCTGCTCCCCACGGCACACTCAGCTGGCACCAACCAGAGCTCAAGCCAGAGAGCTGCAGGTCTCCTAGAAAATGGAAAGGGTGGGTGTGTAGCTGGGAGGGGTCCAAGAAAAATGGCTGTGATTTTGCTCTGAGAAGTCTACTCTAACTTGTCACTGTCTTTTCCTCCTTGGACAGTGCCCCGTGCCCAGAGAAAGCTAATGTCCAATGCCAGCTCCATCACAGAGTTCCTCCTCCTGGCATTGGCAGACACACGGGAGCTGCAGCTCTTGCACTTCTGGCTCTTCCTGGGCATCTACCTGGCTGCCCTCCTGGGCAACGTCCTCATCATCACTGTCGTACCCTGTGACCACCACCTCCACACCCCCATGTACTTCTTCCTCCTCAACCTCTCCCTCCTTGACCTGGGCTCCATCTCCACCACTGTCCCCAAAGCCATGGCCAATTCCCTGTGGGACACCAGGGCCATCTCCTACACAGGATGTGCTGCACAGGTCTTTTTCTTTCTGTTCTTGATGGTAGGGGAGTATTATGTTCTCACTCTCATGGCCTATGACCGCTACATTGCCATCTGCAAACCCCTGCACTACAGGACCCTCCTGGGCAGCAGAGCTTGTGTCCACATGGCAGCAGCTGCCTGGGGCAGTGGGTTTCTCTATGCTGTGCTGCACACGGCCAATACATTTTCAATACCTCTCTGTCAAGGCAATGAGATGAACCAGGCCTTCTGTGAAATCCCCCAGATCCTTAAAATCTACTGCTCGCACTCCTACCTCAGGAAAGCTGGACTTCTTCTGTTTGGATTTCATTAGCTTCAGGCTGTTTTGCTTTCATTGCGCTGTCTTATGTGCAGATCTTCAGGTCCGTGCTGAGGATCCCGTCTAAGCATGGACAGCACAAAGCGTTTTCCATGTGCCTTCCTATATGGCCATGGTATCCCTGTTTTTGATCACTGCCATGTTTGCCTACCTGAAGCCCCCCTGCATCTTGTCATCAGCTCTGGATTTATTGGTGGCAGTTCTGTACTCGGTGCTACCTCCTGCAGTGAACCCCCTCATCTACAGCATGAGGAACAAGGAGCTCAAAGAAGCTCTGAAGAAATTGATTCAATTATTTTTCTGTCAGCATAAATAAGCTACACCTGTCTCTTCACAAGTGATTTCCAATGTACCTCGGGAACCTCCTGTGCTTTGGGTATTTTATCTGTGATAACCAAGTTTATCCAGGAATGTCTGCATCCACAGCACTTCTCCAGGGCATGAACCCAGCCTGTCTGACCCAGAGGACTCTGTACATGTGTCTGGTACTACGGTACAGCTGGCCTCCCGTGTCACTTCTCTGCAATAAAAGGGTATTTCCTCAGTGCCGGTGTCTGGAGGTTGGACTCTTCTTGCAGAACTGAAGTGAGGGACAGGCTGAAGAAACTTCCACTTACAAAGCTGTGCTGCTGAGCTCAAGGTCTCCATGGGCTGAGGGGAGGAGGGCATAGGGCCATGTGTTAGGGAATGGGCCTGGGCTGAGCCTTCATGCCCAGTGCCCCAGGAGGTGCTGAATGATCAGCAGGGGTCTGCCTGGGATTGTCTCCTTGTGGGTTTCAGGCACCACCGCCCACTTGCCCTGCAGAGCAGCACAGAATCACAGAATCGTATAGGTGGTATAGAATCACAGAATCGTATAGGCCCTGAGCACAGCCAGCTCAGGGCCCTGCATGGAGCACAGGGATGGGAAGTATTGGCTGGCTAGGCCAGCAGGGACACGCTGCCTTGGGGAAACGTGCCCTGGGGATGGGGAAATCCCTAGAGAAGAACAAAGAAGCAACTCTGTGCTTATGGTGGGGTGAAATTACAAAGAGAAACTTATTTCTGCATGCAGCAGCTCGGGGCAGGCTGTTCTGTCGCAGGGGCAGCAGGAGTAGCCTGAGGAGCCTCTGGGCCAGCAGTCTTGTGCTGGGGAGAGTTTTCCTCCTCACCTTGCTTTTTGTTCCTTCAGATACTTCCCAACTACCAGGTTGTTGCTTTGAGCTTCAGGAAACTAGAAACTTGCCCCATCTTTCAGAAGCCAGATTAACTCCTTAATCAGCTCCTTAACTGTGATTATAGCTATCCCTTCCTATCTCTCTGTCTAAAACAGTTGTTGTTCAGATATCGTTGTCAGCCATCTCCGCCACAGGATGTCCTACACTGTCCCACGCCTGTGCCTGTTCCCTGCAGGCTGTAGACACACTATCCTCACTTCCCCACCTTGCTCTCACCCTCACATATTCCCACCTGTACTGATGTCTTTGAAACTCAAAGCCATTGGCTCATCACAGACACACACCCCTTACTGCCCTCGGTGACCAGTGGCACCACAGCACTACCCTTCAAGTGATATTTCACTTTCCATCATGCCCAGGATTAGACCCTTTTTCCTTTCTCATGCTGTTTCCTCTACAAAGAAAAACTTCATCCTCTCTGAAAGCATCCTTCGAGCAGCTGCAGGCTACTATGACATTGCCCTGAGTCTCTATGTCACAAGGCAAAAGAATGCCAAGCCCCTCAGTCTCTCCACACAAGTCATGTGTTCAGCCCCTTAACTCTACAGCTTCCCCCCACTCCTGCAGAACATGGAGCCCCACCCCAGCACAGATTCTTTCAGATGTGGCCACACCCCTGCTGAGTGAAGGGAGGAGGTAACTCCCCTTGCCTGGGTGGCCACACTCCTCCTAATTCAGCCCCACATGCAGCTGGCCTTAATTGTGGTCAGCATGCTGCACTGGCCTCTGTAGCATCCCTTGAAGTGACTATGGCCTTCTCCTCAGGGTCACTCCTCAGCCGGTCAGCTCCAAGCTTACCCTGATACATGGGGTTATTCTGTCCTGGATGCAGGAATGACCACTTCTCTTGTAAAACGTGGTGAGGTTTTAGTGAGGACAAGACTATGTTGCACCCATCTTTGAAAGAGGCCAAAAGTGCACCGCAGGGAACCACAGGCTGTACAAGCTCACTTTGGTGAGGAGTGTGCCATCAGCTGGAGTCCTCTTGGGTGACATGTCTGGGACCCTGAACGAGAAGAATGTGTCCACAAGCAGTCAGCATGGACTTCCAAAGGGGAAATCATGCCTCGTCAACTTGCTTGCCTTCATGATGAAGTAACTGCCTAACTGCCAAGTTAGGCCATTAGAGCCTGGACGGGTCAACAAACGGCTGGGTAAAACACCAGTTGGGTGATGAGGCTGAGGGAGCAGTGGTGAAGGGGTCATAGCCTACCTGAAGGCCACTGGCACATCCTGGGGCATTGTGGGTCAGCACAAGGGACTCTCCTGGGCCCTGTGCAGTTTAACATGTGTGTCCATGACCCAGAGGAGGAAACTCTCACCACATTTGTCAATGACACTACACTGGAAGGACCATTCCTGTGCCTTAGGAATGTCATTCAGGAGAAACGAGACAGGCAGGAGGACTGTCCTGTCAGGAACTTCATGAACTAGAGGAAGAACAAAGGCCAGATCCTGCACCTGGGATAGACTAACGGCTTGCAGTGGCAGGGGCTGGGGACTGCCTGGCCAGGGACCAGCTCTGCGTAAGAGGCCCTGGTGGAGCTGGGAAACAGAGGGCACAACACAACCCAGCAGTGATCTACACAGCCCAGTGTGACCTGGTAACAAAGGCAGCCAGCAGTGTCCTGGAGTGTATAAAGAGAAGCCTCACCAAAAGTGTGAGGGAAGAGATCGTCTGCCCCTGCTCATCACTCATTACACCACCTGGACACTCCTGTGTCCACTTCTGGGCCCCCAGTTCAAGTGTACTGGGTCTGGCTGGGATGGTGTTAACTTCCTTCGTAGCAGCCCGTATGATGCTATGTGTTTGCATTTGTGCCTCAAACAGCGTTGATAACACACCAGTGTTTTGGCTGTTGCTGAGCAGTGGTTGCAGAGTGTCAAGGTCTTCTCAGTTTCACACTCTGCTCCCTCCCAGTGAGTAGGCTGGGAGTGGGCAAGGAGTTGGCAGGGGGACACAGCCCAGAAAGCTGACCCCAACTGGCCAAAGGGATGTTCCATACCATATGATGTCATGCTCAGCAAGAAGAGCCAGGGCAGGGGAAGAAGGAGGTGGTTTTTGTCATTCAAGGTGTCTGTTAAAGGGAGGCTGGCTGGGCATCAGTCTGCTTGTGAGAGGTGGTGAGTGATTGCCCATGCGTTGCCTGTTGGTTTTGGTTTATGTTTGGTTCTATCTTTTTCTTTTGCCTGTTAAACTGTTTTTATCTCAACCCACAAGGTGCACAGCAACTCATGCAGCAGCACTGGTAGGGACCTGACCGGCTAAGGAGTTCCCTGTGGAGAAGGGCCTGGGCACCGTAGCGGATGCCATAGGAGCCAGTGGGTCTCACAATTCCAAAGGAGAATAAAGAGGTGCGGGTCCTGAGGAGGTCAAGCAAGATGGAGGTAGGGACATAGAGCATGAGGTGTGAGGAGAGTCTGAGGGAAGTGGGCCTCGCTAGAGCCTGCTGAAGTGGAGGCACAGGGCAACCTAATGGGACCCTACAGCTACCTGGAGAGATGATGGAGCCAAGCTCGCTTCTGCAGTGGCCAATGAGATGACAGAGGCAACAGCCACAAACTGCCTCTTGGGAGCTCTAGGCTGAGCCTTAGGAAAAATATAAGGGCCTAGGAGGAGCATTGCTGTGATCTCCACCTTTGGAGCGCTTCAGGTTTCAGCTCCACAAAGTCGCAGCCAGCCTGGAGGCTGGACTAGAGAGCCCCAGCAGTCTCTTCCCCACCAACCCTTGCATGAGCCTGTGCCTTGCAACGTGCCCTCCAAGAAGAAACTAAGCTGGAGTTGAGGGTCCCTACATCACAGGACAATTCAGAGTAAAAGGGAGCTCAGGAAGTCTTGAGTCCACCGCACAGCTCCAAGCAGGGCCAGCTCTGGGCTCAGAACAGGTAGCGCAGTAAATGTCAGCATTTGCAGAGGGAGTTTACACATGAACCAGGCATCTAAGGCACCGCTACAGAAATGGAGATGAGGCATTTGACCAGCTCCCTGAACACAGCTGTCACTATGCCATGCCTCCTGAGATTCCTGGGAACATCCACCTTCTTGTGCAGAAGACTACGATTCTTCTGCAAGTTTCCTGGCACATCTCCAGAGCAGGGGTGCTTTAGGCTGTAAATCAAATTGAAAAAAGCCTCTGACTTGGGTACTATCAAATTAATTTCTGAAAGAGAGGGAGATGGAGGGATCTCAGGGCTTCCAGGTTCCTGCTGAAGATTTCAGCCTCCAAGAAAGGAGCTCCAAGAAAGGAGTTTTGAACTAATATAGCCTTTTGATCATTTCACTTGTGATGGCTCTGCTTCCCACTTTCCACAAATGTCACCCAGAAATCTCACCTGCTTTTCCTTCCTCTCCTCCCCAGACATGACCAAGTGATGGGAGGAAAGGAAAAAGAAAGGCCCTAGTCCTCTGTGAATCACCTGGGGTGTGGCACTTGGAGGGCCACAGTGTCATTTCATTGTACACCCCATAAAGAACCAAGCTGGGAAGTGAGACTGCAAGCCCCAATCAACAGGGTTCATGGACAGGCAAGGCTGTGTCTATGGCTGGTCTGGAAACCAGTACACCTACAGCATAGCTCAAGCTGGGGCTGAAGCTCAGGCTTGGGCTTCAATGGTCCCCTGGGCCCATGGACAGAGTTGTGGGTCCAGGCCCCATGTTAGGCTGGTCGGGTCCATGAAGGCCTAGGGATGCTCTCAGGGCCCTGACACTGCCCCCATGGGATCCCACCTACCAGTGCCCTCCATAGGCCATCTTCTCATGCCCTGAACTCCAGGCTCTGTGCTCTGCTACCCTCCTTCCCCACCTCCCTGGAGATCTGGGAGACCAGCATTTCATGGTCACCACAGCCAAGGCTGACACTGGTATTCACATGCCTGACCAGCTCTTCCTCTTTTGGGAGTGCCAGGTCCAGGTGAGCAGAAGACTGAAGGGACTCTTTGGCAGCTCTGCTAAGAACGTTTCCACAAACAGCACAAGAAACCTCCTGGAAGGTTTGCATCCTGCTGTCTCCCTTGACCACTGAATACCGAGGAAACGGAGTCCCCCAGAAGAGCCAGGTCCTGTGATCCACTGATTTCCTCAGATCATTTAATTGAGACATTGTTCATTCCTCACCCTGATGTATGACCTGTAAATGGCTGGGATGGAGTTAATGTTCTTCATAGCAGCCCACAGGGTGATGTGCTTTGGATTTGTTACTAACACAGCACTGAGAACGCAACAGTGTTTTGGCTATTGCTGAAGAGTCCTTGCAGAGCATGAAGGCTTTCTCTTTTTGCCACTCTGCCCCTGCAGCAAGTAGGCTGGGGGGACACAAGAAGTTGGCAGGGGCAGAGCTGGGACAGCTGGCCCAGAATGACCAAAGGGATATTCCATTGCAAATGATGGCAGGCTCAGCAAAAAACAAAAAAACCCAAACTCAACAGAAGAAGGAAAAAGGGAGGATATTTGTGATCAAGGCATTTGTCTTCCCAAGGCCTGCTTTCCTGGAAATGGCTAAACATCTGCCTGCCGATGGGACGTAGTGCATGAATTCCTCATTTTGCTTTGCTTGTAGACACAGCTTTTGCTTCACCTATTAAACTGTCTTTGTCTTGATCCATGACTTTTCTTGCTTTTGCACTTCCAATTCCCTCCCCCGTCCTGCTGGGGGTGGTGGGGGTAGGGGAGAGTGAGCAAACGACTTTGTGGGTGCTTAGCTGCAGGCTGGGGTCAAACCAAACTGAGCACCTACCACAGTGCCAACTTTTCTGGCCTCTTTACCCACACACACCTTGACCAATGAGCTTTTCTGATTTATTTTCTCCCCTTGTCCTGTTGAGCTGGGGGAGTGAGTGAGCGGCTGGGTGGCTGTCTGGCTGCTGGTCAACTTTAACCCACCACAGGACCACCCCAGGACTGCTGCACCCAGTATGGGGCTTCCCAACACAATACAGACCCTGACAGACTGGAGCAAGTCCTGCAGAGGCCAGAAGGATGGTTGGGGCCTGGAGCACGTTATGGACAAGGAGAGGCAGAGAGAGCTGGGGTTTTGAGAAATCCCTCAGAGTCAAACACTGGGGCAAGGACCCAGGCCAGCTGGTGGGATCTGAATCACTGGACAGTTTCAGTATTTGTCAAGACAAGGCCATGAGCACCTGCTCTAGCTGGAGCTGTCTGAGAATGGGCTTGGCTGAGAGAGCAGCTGTGGCAAGAGCTCTGGGACTTGGTGTGTAAAGAGTGTCAGTAGGAAACTGGTTTCCTCTTTATTAATCATGGCTGTGGAGTTGGGGATCACTGAGCCTCAGAGGAGGACGGAGGTGACCGTACAGCAAAGGTCCCTTCTCAGGGCTGGGGTGTATGGCCAGAGATGGAAACGGCTGGTGTGTGGGACCGGTCTGGGACAATTCTCCTAGGGCAGCTTCCCCGGGGTGTCCAGGTAGCACAGCACAGACCGAGCCCCGCTCTTCTGCACCTTTGGCGCCTTGCTTCCTTCATTTTGACACCTGGCTCTGCCTTGTGAGCACCCTGCTGTGTGCCCTTCTCCTGCACACTCACACAGCTTAGCTCTACACTGGTGTTTCCTCTTCCAGGACGTTTCCACCCCAACCCCAGATCCAGCTCTCCACACCTCCCCTGGCCCCATGGCAGTGCCCACCACAGGGGGCTGCAGCACTCTGGGCACTCAGCCACAGCTCCGGCTGCTCTGAAGGGCACAGCAGCTCCTGGAGGTCAGACGGGGGGGTCAGCCTCCCCACCAGCCCCAGGGCTGCTGCTGGCCAAAAGGGCAAGCGGAAACAGAGGCCAGACAATCTCTAGCTCTGCTGCATTCATATTGTAGGTTGTCCCTACCTCCGACTGCATTTGCACCCTTCTCTTCCCCCACCAGCCCGTATCCCTAGGACAGCACAAGAGTCCTGGCCCTGGGGCTCCTCAGGCACCTCCCGCATCTCTCCAGTCTCCCTTTGCCATGCCCACTGGGTCCACACTGACTCCCATGGCACTGCAGAGTCCTTCCTTGTGCATACCTTGATTTAGTGCTTTGCTTTTGGGGTGTTTGAGGGTGTTTCACTTGGTGTGCCTCCATTCGTTCCCACCCCAGGGCATGTCATGAATCCTCGTCCCCTCCTGACTGCTCCAAATTTATTTCCATAAAGACGGCTATATGCCATGAGTCCTGACATATGTGAAGCAGCCTGAGGAGGGAATGGGGAGCTCATGCACCGTCTTACATGAACAAGAGAGCCTTTAAAACCAGAACTTCTGGTCCAGTGGAACCCAATGGTACTGTGCACTAAACCCCCAAAACAGGGAGAACATAAGGAGAAAAGACTTTTTAAAAGACCACTTCCTTGGACATTTTAGTGGCAGCCACTTGGGAGGAAGAGCCTAACCTTCAGGCACTGCAACCAGGAGATCCCCTTTTATTGAAGAGCTGCTCTTAGACAGGTCACAGCTGACACAATGTGGTGCTACGGTCAGACCCAACAGGTAAAGCTGCAAGACTAGAAGTAACAACCTAGAAAATTATATGTAAGTAGAATTCTTTCAGGGAAAAAAGCAGACTGCTGGCCTTAGAGAAGCTCTGGGAAATGTGAAGTGCTGGGAGGCAGGCTGTTGTCAGTGACGCTATGTCCATTGGGTCAGTTTCCATAGAGCATCCTTGAGCTCCTTGTTCCTCATGCTGTAGATGAGGGGGTTGACTGCTGCAGGCACCACCGAGTACAGAACTGACACCACCAGGTCCAGGGATGGGGAGGAGATGGAGGGGGGCTTCAGGTAGGCAACCATGCCAGTGCTGATAAACAGAGAGACTATGGCCAGGTGAGGGAGGCACGTAGAAAAGGCTTTGTGCCGTCCCTGCTCAGAGGGGATTTTCAGCACGGCCCTCAAGATCTGCACATAGGACACCACAATGAACACAACACATCCAAATACAAAATTGACACTAACCACAATAAGCCCAGATTCCCTGACATAGGAGTCTGAGCAGGAGAGCTTGAGGATCTGGGGGATTTCACAGAAGAACTGGTCCACGGCATTGCCCTTGCAGAGTGGTAGTGAAAATGTATTGGCAGTGTGCAGGACAGCATAGAGGAAACCACTGCCCCAGGCAGCTGCTGCCATGTGGACACAAGCTCTGCTGCCCACGAGGGTCTCATAGTGCAAGGGTTTGCAGATGGCAATGTAGCGGTTGTAGGCCATGACAGTGAGAAGAAAATACTCAGCTGATATAAAAAAGAAAAAGAAAAAGACCTGGGCCACACAGCCTTGGTAGGAGATGGCCCTGGTGTCCCACAGGGAATTGGCCATGGCTTTGGGGACAGTGGTGGAGATGGAGCCCAGGTCGAGGACAGAGAGGTTAAGAAGGAAGAAGTACATGGGGGTGTGGAGGTGGTGGTCACAGGCTACAATGGTGATGATGAGACCGTTGCCCAGGAGGGCAGCCAGGTAGATGCCCAGGAAGAGCCAGAAGTGCAAGAGCTGCAGCTCCCGTGTGTCTGCAAATGCCAGGAGGAGAAACTTGGTTATGGAGCTGCTGTTGGACATTTGCTTCCTCTGGGTATGGGGGCCTGTCCAAGGAGGAAAAGGCAGTGAAGGGTTAGGACACACAACTCTCAGCAAATCCTGCTCCATTTCTCACAGAAACACCCCCCGCCAGCCTCTCTCTCTCCTTCCAGAAAGACCTTCATGCAGCTGCCTGGCTGCAACTCTCTTTTCTGCTGGCTGAGGGCCCAATGGGGAGCAGGGGATTCTGCTGTGGGCACCGGAGGAGTCAGTCCTGCGGTGCACCAACAGGCAGAGAGAAACCAGGAGTGATCTCTGTTTAAATCCACGCAAGAAATCAATGCCATTTCACAATTGTCCCTCCCAACTCACCCGACTGCAGAGGAGAGCGGTGGGGGCTTGGTTTGGTTTCTTTTGTTCCTGTTCCTTGTCCCACCTGAGGGGGTTTGTGGAAGGCAGACATCCTTGGCCTTTCTGCTACACTACAAGTGCTACCCTGAGAGCCCTGGCAGGCAAAGGGCTGGACCCTTAGTGCATAGGGAGGAGAGATGGTCTGTCCCTCAGTCTTGCTCTCAGCTGCCCTTGGCTCACACCTCTCTGAGCCACAGGATGCTCACACTCAGCTCTTGCCCTGAAAGGAAACTGGATACTGGAAAGGAAACTGGATAAGCCACTTGCAAAATGCAGACGATCTCCACAGTCCCCTCCCAAGGGAAGGGCTGTGAGCTTCTGGATGCCCTGAAGATGGGGTGTCCTGAACAGAGAGCCAGCTTTATCCCCACCCTATGGACTGCATTGCCCAGACCCCCCCAGGCTAGAAGAGGCCTTGGGCACCTTGCTCCCATGGACACAGCTGCATGGCAAGACGTGCAGGGGCAGTTGCTGAGCTGCTGCTGCAAAGCCCATCCCTAGAGAGCCTGAAAACAGCAGCAGCAGGGGCAGGTGGAGAAAGCAGGAGAAATACCCCAGGGCTTCTGCCAAGTGAGGCAAGGCCAGGGAGGGAGAGATGGGCACTCAGGAGAGTCTCCTCTGCTGGAGCTCAGGCTGCAGAGGAGGCAGCTCCTGCCCTGGACCCCAGCACCTTGAGGGCAGAGGCTCTGCTGGGTGGGAGAGGAGACTGACAGACTTGGTAGGGGAAAAACATGTTCAGTGAAGGGCTGTCAGGGAGATGCCCAATTCCCCCCTCCCAGCCTTTGCTGTCAGCACTTTGCTCTCACTCCCGCTCTGTGGCTCTGCTGCCTGGATCTGTCCCTGCCAGGAGCTGCTTCTCTGTCCCCATGTCTGCTACCTATCAGTGCCCACAGACCAAATCCCTCCCGCTCTGTGCTCAGGTCTGCCCTGCAGAGCCCTCCTGGCAGCAGGACACTGCTAGGAGCATCTCAGAGAAGGAGCAGGTCAGATGAACCACGAGGATTCCACACAAGTGATGGGGCTTTAATTAGGCAAAGGAACTGGTGAGGGGACTGAATCAGCTTCCTCACAGACCTACTGACCTCTCAGTCTAATGCTGTAGAGGTCTCAGTCTCTTGTGCAAACCTCACAGCTCCATTGCTATGTTCCCCCACAAACTCAGCAGGAAACAGAAAGCACAGGCTTCAGAAAGCACCTTTCCTTCCACGTAGCACCTGCCTTGAGGTGCTTCTTGAAAATCTGCCTCTGGCAATGTCCTGAAGTGATGTGGAGCTGTGAGCAGCCCTGACCCACGCAGCAGCCTCTCCACAGCAGAGGGACCGTGCCCTGACGGGGGCCGCTCCTTCCACCCACAGCTTCTCCCTGCAGCGCTGTGCGGAGCCACCCGGGCAGGCTGAGTGCTGGCCCTGGCAAGTGTCAGAGTCCCTGCCCTGGCACACAGCCCCCTGGGCGCAGGGACCCTGCTCTGCAGGACAGCCCTGGGCAGCCCTGCCTGCACACCTGGCTTCACGTCCCTGCAGCCATCCCCGGGAGAAGGCAACTGTCATTACCTGTCCCTCTGACAGTGCAGCAGGGAAGCCCTGCTCGGGAGCAGGTCCTACTCCTCTACGTTGGAGAGAGATCTCTGTAGGCTGTGACAGATTTATCACGCCCCTCCAGGAAGCTCATGTCCATTGCCGTGCAGTGAGAGACTTACACTGGAGAGGCTGTGAAGATTGCTCCTCCAGTGAGCTCTCAGCCATCCACCCAGCCCAGACCGCCTTTAACCTCTCTCTGCCCTGCTTGTCTCCACTCAGTGCCTGCAGGCAGTGCCCTCAGCCCTGCGGTGCTTTGCAGAGGAGCTGCTCCTGGGCAGAGCTGTCTCTCCTTAGCTCTTCCTGCTTGCCATGCACTCCCTGCATCCCAGGAGCCTGGAACAGCTCAAAAGCAGAGGACCAGCCCAAGGTGTTGTAATGACCTCTCTGGTGGCTTTGGGGCCAAGTCCATGAAGCTCAGACACTGAGAAGAAGTTGAGGAAACCTCTGAAGAAGTCGGATGCAAACTGCAAAGTTTCTTTGAGCCTTAATAGGTCCCACTGAGGGACATTACTGACAAAGCCTCCCTGGGGACTGGCTAGAGCAGAAAACTGGAGGCAGAGATGACAGGCAAAGGAAATGTAAAGGTGGCTCTGATGCTGAGTAAACCTTAATGTGTCCCATTAAGCCAAAGGGCCGAGCCCTGACCCCATTAACCAACTGACCCCCAGCCCCTGGGAAGGGAGATCTTGTCCCTCACATGGTGCTCAGGGCTCTTGCTGGGGCCGTGTGATGTGGGGATGTGTGATGCCAAGGGCAGGACTCTGCTGCGACACCTCCCAGGCTCCTGGGTGTGGACAAGGAGGCAATGAGGCCCTAATGCTAAAAGGATAAGGTGTCTCCTCAGAGGCATCAGTGGCAGAGACAACAGCCATTGCCAACGGCAGAAAGAGCTCCTCTCTGTTGGGGGCTTTCAGCCTTTCTACATCCCGCTGTCATCTCCCCCACAGGCTGTCCTATGGTGTTGCATCTCCTCTGCCTCTTTCCCTGCAGGCTGTAGGCACCCACCCTGCTACTGCACCTTGCTCTCACCTCAGCATCTTCCTGCCTTTACTGGAATCTCTCCAGCCTCCCTGGCTCTTCCTTAAAACACAAAGCCTGGGGCTGACCCAGGGTGACCTGTTGCACAACAGCACTGCCCTTGGAGTGACATTTCTTTCTCCTCATGTCCACTCTGGATGTCCCAAGCTGCACTTTGTGGCATTATTTCTTTCTCATGCTGTTTCCCACTACAAAGAAGAGCTCTGCCATCTCTGAAAGCAACCTTCTGGCACTCTCAGGCTACTCCCATATTGTCCAGAGTCTCCACTATGCTGGGCCAAGGAAGCCCATGTCCCTCAGCCATTCCACACAGTCATGTGCACCAAACACACCAGTTGTTCTCCAGGTACCCAGCCCCCTGAGCTGGAAGACAGGGACAGGGAGCAGAATGAAGCCCCACAATCCAAGGGGAAATGTTTAGTGTCCTGCTACACCACTTAGGCACACACAGGTCTATGGGGCCAGATGGGATCCACCCAAGGGTACTGAGGGAGTTGTTGGAAGTGCTCACCAAGCTACTTTCAATCTTTTATCAGCAATCCTGGCTAAACCATGAAGGTCCCAGTTGACTGGTGGTTACCAAATGTGATGCCAATTTAAAGAAAGGGTGAGAATGGGGATCTGGGGAACTACATGCCTGTCAGTCTGACCTCGGTGCCAGGGAAGGTTATGGAGCAGATCATCTTGAGTGCCATCACGTGGCACATACAGGACAACCAGGTGATCAGGCCCAGTCAGCATGGGTTTATGAAAGGCAGGTCCTGCTTGACCAACCTGATCTCCTTCTATAACAAGATGGATGAGGGATGAGGGAAAGGCTGTGCATGTTGTCTACCTGGACTTTAGTGACGCCTTGGACACCATTTCCCACAGCACTGTCCTGGAGAAACTGCCTGTTCATGGCTTGGACGGGCGTATGCTTCGCTGCATAGAAAACTGGCTGGATGGCCAGGCCCAAAGAGTGGTGGTGAATGGAGTTCAATCCAGTTGGTGGCCGGTCACCAGTGGTGTCCCCCAGGGCTCAGTACTGGGGCCAGTTCTGTTTAATATCTTTATCAATGATCTGGATGAGGGGATTGAGTGCACCCTCGATTGAGTGCACCCTCAGTAAGTTTGCAGACGAAACCAAGTTAGGCAGGAGTGTTGATCTGCTTGAGGGTAGGAAGATTCTACAGAGGGATCTGGACAGGCTGGATTGATGGGCCAAGGCCAGCTGTATGAGTTTCAACAAGGCTAATGCTGGGTCCTGCACTTGGCTCACGCCACCCCCTGCAACACTCAAGGCATGGGGAAGAGTGGTTGGAAAGCTGCCCAGCAGAAAAGGACCTGGAGGTGTTGGTCGACAGCTGGCTGAATATGAGCCAGCAGTGTGCCCAGGTGGCCAAGAAGGCCAAGAGCATCCTGCTTTTATTAGAAATAGTGACATCAGCAGCACTAGGGAATTGATTTTCTCCCTGAGCTCGGCACTGGTGAGGCCGCACCTTGAATACTGTTTTCACTTTTGGGCCCCTCACTACAAGAAAGACATTGAGGTGCTGGAGCGTGTCCAGAGAAGGGCAACGAAGCTGGTGAACGGTCTAGAGCAGAAGTCTGATGAGGAGCGGCTGAGGGAACTGGGGATGTTTAGCCTGGAGAAAAGGAGGCTGAGGGGAAACCTTCTCGCTCTCTACAACTACCTGAGAGGAGGTTGTAGCGAGGTGGGGGTCGGTCTCTTCTCCCAGGTAACAAGTGATAGGATGAGAGGAAATGGCCTCAAGTTGCGCCAAGAGAGGTTTAGTTTGGATATTAGGAACAATTTCTTCACTGAAAGGGTTTTCAAGCATTGGAACAGGCTGCCCACGAAAGTGGTTGAGTCACCACCCCTGGAGGTATTGAAAAGCCGTGTAGATGTGGTGCTTAGGGACATGGTTTAGTTGTGATTTGGTAGTGTTAAGTTAACAGTTGGACTCAATGATCTTCAAGGTCTTTTCCCACCTAAATGATTCTATGATTCTATGACTAATTTTTAAGCATCTGTTCTACAGACTCACAGAGCTACTGCAATGGTCTCCTTCCAATTTCCCTTTAAACCTTCTCTTGACTTTGATGCCCACAGCAACCTCATCTCTCTATTACTTGTAATACTGAAATTAAGACACTCAGATAAGTTCCTGATGGTTGTAGTCATGTAAAAATCCTTTGGAAAAGTCTAAAGGAAAAGAGAATCCTTAACAAAGTTGTTGGGCAACAAAATGGAAAAACAGAGGGAAGGGAAGAAAGGGGCTGTCTGAGTGTAACCAGGTTGCTAGTCCGTACGCTTCTCTGATGGAGCCCTGCACTTGCTCACTGCCTTGTGCTCTCATCAGAGCCTATTTCCAACTACCTTCTGTGTAGGTGCACTCTCTGTTCTTAGTGGGCATGTGTGATTGGTAGTGAACTTCAAGCTGGAATCACCAGTGAGTAGGATAGGAGGTCTGTGTTCCAGCAACTGGAGCAGGGCTGCAGACATCCTGGACTCCAATGCCTGGGTGCATGCAATGGGGAGCCCATGAGGATGTGGGTCCAGGTGCTGGATAGAATGAGTGCCTAAGGCAGAGCTGGGTCTTCTCCTAGAGAGACTGATGGGCTGGAGAAGGCTTACTAGCTTCCTCCTTCCCACTGGCAGCACAAGACTCACGAGGTCCTGCTGACCATAGGCCTCAACGCTGCACGAGCTGAGGAACTCGTGGAGGAACAGCATGGAGCAACTTGGCAAAAAGGGCTCTAACTCCTTGCCGGGCCTGGCTCTCCAGACTGTACCTGCGTAAATTGATCAGGATACACTTCTTCAGCTGCCACCAGCATTGGGTAGGCACCAGTGAGGAGCCTCAGCTCCCTTCAGTCAGGGGAGCAGTCTCTGGAAGCAAGTCATGTTGTAGAGGAAAAAGGTGGCCAAGGTGTCTGGGAGTCACTATCAGAACCCAGGTGTGAAAGGAAAAATGCTCTTGTTTTTGACAGAAAGAACAGTTCATGTGGAGTCAAAGTGTGGGTCAGATCTTAACTAGAGCCAAAAGTGAGTGTGAATATCATCCAGGTTAGAAAATCCCTTCAGGTGCACTGGCTCAAAACAGATCACTCACAGAATCGCACAATCACACCAGTAGGGTTTGGGAGGGATCTCTGGAGACTGTCTTGTCCCACCCGTCTGCTAAATCCCCCTTCAGTTAATGTGCCCAAAGGATGGTGGGATCTACTGAGTGATGGCTGCTCATGGGTCCCTCATTCCCCTAGTCTGGCCTCATGCAGAAGGGGAGCCACCCACAGTTGGGGCACATCTGGAGCAGGACTCCAGGTGCACTCATAGATGGACCTGCAGAGACCCCCACCAGGAACAGCTGCAACCTTACAGTTATAAAAGGACTCTGCTTGTGAATAAACCATCACTCTCAGTGATGTATACGGTTTCACTCTTCCGATACAGGTGGATGTATGTAGTATGGACAATTACTCACGCTCTCCATGTTCTTCACGTCCCCCGATGAGAGCCCTTTACAAACAACGTGCTGTGGTCAAAATGGGTCTCGAGATGTGGGAAGAGTGGCTAAACATCTCTGTGTGACAGCTCATCACAAAGTGATACGTTGGCTGGAAGTGCAAAGACATGAGTACATTGTTCCAGGGAGACTTGTGAGGAAATGGAGAGAGCAGTGGGTTCAATCCTGCTCTACACCTGCTGCGTGCACTGGGAAATGAAGAAATGGGTTGAAATGAGAAGGGATTTGGGGCCCAGCTTAGACAAGTGCAGGGTCATCCAGTCCACTGAGAACTCGGGCGATCAGGAAGAGGCTGATGGGCAGAGGCTTGTGCTCTGCCAAACAGTGCCAGAGGACGGGGCTGGGCTGCCCACACTGAGTGCAAAGGAGGTCCTACTTTCATGAGCTCTGTGGAGAAAGGTGGACTAAGAGCCTGCCTGTACTCAGGGAGAGGGAATGTCTTCTTCAATGTCATCAAGGAGGAGACTCCCCGTGCCTTGAAGAATGAGACTCCTCTCTCTTACCTTTAGAGGAACAATTCCATCATGAAAACAGAGGCACCTTGCCTTATTTTAGATGCAGCTCAGATAGGCAGAGAGGCCTTCACAATGTTGACAGTTTTAACGCGGAAGCCTCAGGACATCTGCTTCCTGTTGGAGCGGAAGGAGACAGGCCTTGGACAACAATGTCTAACCTCTGCAAATCTCCCAGAGGGCTGCAATGCAGAAGCTTGATGTCAATTTGTCCCTCAGGGCTCCCCTTGCAAGTGCAAGTGCATCTCTGTTGAGCCTCTTGGTCTTTAGGAAATGGCTGAAAATAGGTGGAACACAATAAAGAGAACAATAATGGCTTTATTTCTCTACCAAGTGGCACTTACATCTCCATTAACTTCCTGCTGAGAACAAACACATGCCTGAAATTAAGTCCAGTTTAACTGTCTCAAAGTACCCCTCTTCTAATTTGCTACAAAATCTAGAATACTGGTCAGAAAAGTAGTTTTGAGTAACAATGCCCTTGTCTCTGGATCACCTGTGGTGAAATAAATGTCCAGGCCTTGACACAATGCTCTCAGACCCAATACTGCAGCTAATCTAGCAATTCAGTGGAATTAGCTTATTCAAACATAGGCTTTTGTATCTTTAGTGTCTGAAAAGATGAGCTCATTGCCTGGCCTCCTTTGATAGTGGGGAGGAATCAGCACTCCAGAGGGTGATATCATCCCCTCCTATAGTGGTCTTCAGGAGAACTGTACTTAGCATAGACTTGGCAGCTTAACTTGGCAGCTTAATTTTTCAATCTCTAGTTCCAGGTGCACTGAGCCACATGCTGGGCAACATGTGGTAATTTGCACAAGCGAAGGACTCTTGCTCAGCAGGGACCATCCTTTGAAGACATGAGGATTACAGCTGTACCTTAAGGTCTCTCCAAAACTAAACAGAAACACCTCCTCTTCTCTAATTCTTGTCAAATTGTTGCCATTTAGTAATTTTCCTGGCTTACTTTTCACTCGTGGCTTGCAAGACAAAGACGCTCTTTTGGAAAGAGAATCAAAACCAGGATTTGCTCATTCATGTAAATGAGAAGATGGGATTGTCATTCCATGTGAGACATTTGGTTTTGCCTTTGATCTGAGAGAGTTTTCTTGTGTTGTTTAAATAACTTCCCTCTCAAGCCATGGACACAGGGAAATACATAGGTTGTTACATCAAGCTGGCACACATGTTACTAAGCCAGAAAAATAAGATGGATGAGTGTAGTCTTAAATGCCAAAGTTAGTGGGATGAATCCTATCCCATCCAAGCTGGCAGAGTGCCACCAATGCTTCTTCACTGAAGAGATTTTGGAATCACAGGTGGACATTTAGCTTAGCTGTCTTAGGCATGTTATTGTGATACATCCTACCCAAAGTCATATGTGCACTAATGGCTCTCACATTTTTAGGTAGATAGCTTCGGTTTGATGGACTCTCCACTCGTGCCGCTATGCAGCAAATATGGGAGGTCCTTGCGTTGCTCTAAGGGCATGTTCTCCAGACTGTTCACCTTCTTCACCTCATTCACACAAGGGAAATGTCCGGCTGCAGCTGTGGGCATAGCTCATTCAGGAATGCGCTCCTTAAAGTTAAGGCGCAGATCACTCCACGAGATGCTCCTTATAAGGCCTAGGAACAAGATCGTGCCAGCTGCTGCTTCCTCTACTCTATGCAGAAGCCAAACTGTATTTCATGCCATACATGCATACAGAACCTCCTTACTGTCAGCCTACAAAACAAAACAAAGCACACATTACAGCCCTCACTTGTTTCATGTCCTCTGAGTGGAAGAATCACAGAAATATAGGACTATGTCTCTGGGCTGCAGAGAATGATAGAATCATAGAATCATTCCGCTTGGAAAGACCTTTAAGATCATCAAGTCCAACTGATGATCTATTCTGATCCAGTTCAAACCAATTCTTTCTTTTGTACAGCCGGGAGGCTAGTGCATGTTCTGTGGGTTGCCAGTGAACCAAAGACAAAACCCCTTTCAGTCAGCCCAGACAAATTTTACCTTGAAAGGACATCCTTCTTTGGATTTATGAGACTGACTCATTGCAAATGGCTTCTGTGGAGACATTTACAACTATCTGAGATGAACCCCTCCCAGATCACCTTTTCTGAGACACTCCTCTTGCTTCCCTCTGCTACCCATGGGAAGAGAAAAATTTCCCTTTTGTGATTCATCACGTCCTAAGGTGGGTGACTAAATGCTCACCACTTAACGGATCTCTCTCCACTGACCACAGAAAAGGGCCTCACATCACATGCTGAATTTAGAGACCAGATGTGAGCTTACATCTTAATATAGAGTGAGTTCAGACCTGAGATTTTTAACTTAATTCAGACTATTGCTTTCAGATTCATCTGATAAGTGACCTGCTTTCTAATCTTTTTCCATTGGCCAAGAGGACCATGTGTTCATCTGGAGGAAGAAAGATGATCCCTGGAGAGAAACATATGATTGGAGAGTGATTGCAGCTGTCCACATGAAGTGGGATGAGTTATACTTCCTGAATAGCTTTGGGGGTATTGTGGGGGTATTTTCTTCCTGCTGAATCAGAAGTGAGGCTAGATGATGAGGCCAGGAGCAGGTGTTGTAATAAAGATGTCTGTAACTGGACAGAAGAGAACTCCTCTGTCAGGCAGCAGCAAGAGCGGCGCTGCTCCCTACAGGAAGGGGAGCTGGAAGCTGAGGGAGACACCATGGCTGTCAGCACAGGTGCCTCTCCAGCCAGGCCCCAGCCCCACAGTATCTGAGCAAGGCAAGCAGGACAGGCCTGGGGATGGTGGCCTGCAGTGAAGCCAGGAAGTCAATCCATTGATTAGGATGAGGTTCAGGTCCAGCGATGGCCAAGCAGGCCCATAGTGATAAGGCAGTGCCAAGATCAAGCCAGGAAGTCGGTCTGCAGTGGAGGTCCAGATCAAAGGGCTCTGTGGCCAGACAAGAGCATGGGCATGGGCATGGGCATGGGCATGGGCATGGGCATGGGCATGGGAGAGTCAGAGGCTGATCTGGAGACCAGCACTCCTACAGCACAGGGTAGGGTAGGGACTTAAGGCCTAGAGCTCCTAGGCCATGACTGTGGATGAAGGCATCAGCTGAGGCTGATCAGGGTCACTGAGGTTAATTAATTCCCTCAGGCCTCTGACAACCCCCAAACTTCAAGAGCTGTTGAACTGAGTTCATGAAGCCAAGCAGAGAAGTAGGCCTGGGGGGAGATAAAAGAGAAGGATTTCCTGATGTTTGTTTTGCTGAAGACTTGGAAGAAGACAAGCCACTTTTGACCCCCTGAGTAGCCAGTGTCAGCTCAGTCTGCAGGCCTGGAGAAAGAGTCTCTCTGAGCATTCTGGTCCTCAGAAGTCCTTGTCTCCAACCTGGGACATTATGGCCTGGATGGTATACAAGACTGGATGAAAACCTGGCTGGATTAGTGGTCCCAAAGGGTAATGGGGAATAGTCCACACTCTACCCGAAGGCCAGCTACAAACAGAACTCTCTGGGAGTCTGCTCTGAGACCTCTCCTGGTTACTAGCTTTACCTATGACCTGAGAAGGATTCAGGATGGACCTCGTCAAGTTTTTGGATGACACAAAACTGGAGGGATGCAGTCACTGTGTTCAACAGGCAGACTGCCATTTCCAGGGAGCTAGACAGCAATGCCAATCCCTTTGGCACTGGAGGACTAGACCAAAAGAAATCTCCCCATCCATCCTGACAGAAGGAAACATGGCACAGACTAACGCTCTAGAATGGTGACAGATAGAGCAGATGGACTGACTGGGTAGCAACTCTGCTGACAAAGATCTGCAGACCTTGGTGAACAGTAGGTCAGCCTGGATTCAGCAGTGAGTCCTGACAGCACGGAAGGCTAACAGCACTTGGTGTTGTATCAACAGGAGAGTAGGCAATAGACAGGCTCATTAGACCAGCACTCATCCGATCACATCTGGAATACTGCACCCAGCACCCCACCACCCTGTACAAGACAGACACATAGAAGCTTTCATGAACTCAGCAGAGACCACTAGATGGTCAGGGGCATAGTGCACCTGAGCTGTGAGGACAAGCTGAGGCAAGTGGCTCTTGTTTAGCTTGATGAAGAGGCAGCTTGAAGAGAATGTACCAGCAGCCTTCCAGAACCTAAGAGGAGGTTACTGAAAAGGCAGAGCTGCTGGGCTCTTTACAGAGGTGCATGGCAGAAAGACAAAAGACATGGTCATAACCTGAAAGAGGGGAGATGCTGACCTGGAACAGGAAGAACATTGACCGTGAGGACAGACAGACCTTGGACCAGGTTGCCCAGGCAGGCTATGGAATGTCCATGCTTTGAGGTTTTCAAGAACCCACTGGACACAGCACTCACCACCAAGTCTGACTTCACTGGATACCATGCTCTAGGCAGTTGCTTACCCCAGATGACGTCCCAGGGTCCCTCTCTCCCTTTGCATTCAGTGGAGAGACCCGGAAGTCTACGTGTCATGAGGTGCAAGTCAACAGAGCTGAGAGGTATCATGGCCTCTTGCTCCCCTTGCCCTAAAGCCAGAGCAAAGGAGAACCCTGTGCAGCATTCCTTTAAGAGGGTGGAATCCTAACTGGCAGTCTAGATCAGTAGCTGAGCTCCCTTTAGCCCCCAGCAAGTTAGGCACCTTTGCCCCTGGGAGAGGTTTGGCTTTCCTCTCTCCTCAACGGGCAGAGCCTGGCACCCCTGAGGGTGATTCATCCTGTCCCACATTGCCAGTCTCTTCAGCTTGGAGGAAATGCCTCCTTTCTCCCCACTGGCCATTCCTGGAGTCTGGAAGGAGCAGCTGTGGCACATATCTCATTGGAGTTCTGCTCCATGAGTGTGAAGAGCTCATGGCTCATTCCCCTGGCTCATTTCCTCTCTTCCATAGAGCACAGAGGTCCAGGGAGGGTAGCTCAGGGCTTCCATCCCCACAGGGCTTCAGTTGCACAATGCTCACTTTCTGCGACACAAAGAGAACTCTGAGCTGCAGCAGGAACCTTCAGGAGACTCTTCTCTAAACCCAGCAGGCACTGCAGAGCTGGTGACATTCAGGTGCTGCTGAAGACTCACAGAAGGAGATGCTGACAGTGTGTGAGGGCAGAGCAATGGCCGAGTCACGGGTCAGGGGCTGCAGCAGACTTGGAAAGGGGAGGATGGAATGGGGAAGAGGCAGAGGATGGCACCCAGCCCTTGCCTTTCATCCTCCATTTCCCTCCAAGGAAAGGTTATCACATCATGCTGGGGATTACAGGTAGGTGCTGGATTTGCTGAGGCAGGTGGGCTTAACGTGCCAGTGGCTCTTTGCACAGTGGCAACTATGAAGCGAGACCATGTGGCTTGGTACAGTCCTGTCCTGCATGTCTTCTCATTCCAGCTCACTCTTTCCTCTAGAGACCCTCCCTGTGTCCTTGACACTGCTGAACAGAGATACCGGCAGCGTGGTTGTCACTACAGTCAGAGCTGTGGGGCATAAGCTAGTGGGCACTCACACACCTCAGTGGACGTGAAGAGGTTGGGGCAGAGTGTATGGGGCCAGTGTGCCAATACATGTCCCTTATTTTCTCAGCTCTCTGAATCTCTCTCTGTCCCTTTCTCCATCTTCTTGTATCGTAGGGATCAATCTCAATCCCCCAGCTATCTCACAGTTGTCTCTCAGCCATCAACGTGGCATGTGATTTGCAGAGAGCAGTGAATCTGAGGCACCCTGCCCATGGAAGCACCTTCAGGAACAAGGCATCCCAGTGTAGGTTGGGTGGATCACTCAGTAAAAGGGCTCCTCCATCCCAGGAACTCTCTGGGCTGCCTAGGTGCCTGCCTTGGCCATCTCCATGTCGCTATAAAAGGTATCCAGTTTGAGACAGGGAATCATCGGGACAGTGTTTTGTCTGAGCCGACCGTTATTAATACCCAAAGAGGAGGCGTGGGCAAAGCGCTCTCTCTTTCAGCCACAGATGTTTCTTGGGCAGGCAAGCAGGCATGTATCAGGCATTTACTGGAAACCTGTGCTTGATCATGATCCTGCCCTGCCTCAGCCCCCACTCCCCCTCGGGACACAACTCTGTCTTCATTGCAGTGCTGAATAGGGAGCCCTGAGAACTCAGATGGGAATACTGAGGTCCAGGTGCTGTGCTGCTGCAGGGAGGCAGCCCAAATGCATTCAGAAACTGAAGGAGAGGAGGAAAAGATGTTCAGCCAGCGGTCATCACCCCTGTCCTTTTCGCCTCCTCCTCATGCAACATCGCCTTTCCTCATCTGGCTTAGACAGCTCAGGTAGCTCTTCTCTGGAATTCACTTTTCCCTGCCCTTCTCTCCCAAGTCTTCACATCTGCTTGTAAGTCTCCTGTCTAACAGATCCTTTGCAGTGCCTTCAACTACCAAGCTAGTAACTCCTGGCCACTCTTGCTCAGTGGAAAGAGATGCACTGTCCAGGGACAGAACGGGCTCATCAGAAAGCAAATGCTTCAGGGAGTTGAGACCACTAATCCTGTTTCGTGTCCATTCTTCCTCAGTGTGAAGAAAGAGTCTATGGCACGATGCGTTCCCCTAAAGGCTTTTTTGCATGATGGGGCTTTTCCTGTCTGGCCCATCTTTCTGCTGCTTGAAACCAGGACTTGGCTAACGCCTATGCTGGGTACTACTGGGAAGAACTTCAAGCGTCATAATGTAATGTGAGCAAATGAACCTTCTCTTTCATTCCACAGAAATAGGCACCTCATTGCGGCAAATAATCGCTCTAATCAGAGGAGGTTCTTCTAAGAAGAGTACTTTGGCCCTCTTGAAGAACCTGTTCCTGCCCTTTCATGAGGAATGGAGCCCCTAAACCAAGTGTGAATTCAGGCAGATGAGGGAAAACCTCCATGTTGTCTCTGGCAGTCACTGCTTCCCAGTTCCTTTTTGCAACAAACACAGAAGCGCATGCCCTGCCTCAGGTTCCTTTCCTGCCAAGAGGGGAAAAGAAAGTCCTACAGTGCTTCATGGAGAAAGAGGAATGGGGCAACCGGACATCACCAGTGGAGTTCCTCCTGCTGGCACTGCGTAATGTCCCCAAGCTTCAGATGTCTCTCTCCTCTCTCTCATCATCTACATGGTGATCATGTTTGTTAACATCCTCATTGTTGTGCTGGTGGTGGCAGATCAGCACCTTCACACTCCCATGTCGGTCTTCCTGGGGAATTTCTCCAGTGAGGAAATGTGCTATACCTCCAGAATCCTGCCCAGGCTGCTGGCCAGCTTCCTAAGCAGGGACAGAGCCCTTTCTGCCCAAGGCTGCATGACACAGTTCTTTTCTTTGGCAGTTTTGCAGGTACCGAGTGTTATCTGCTGGCCACCACGTCCTGTGATCGGTACTTGGCCATATGTCAACCCCTGCTCTATGCAAGCCTCATGAACTGGAAGCTCTGTCTCCAGCTGGTGGCTGGCTCTTGGCTAGCAGGATTACTGATGTCTCCCATAGTCACCGGGCTATTTTTCAAGTTACAGTGCTGTGGTCCCAATGTAATTGATCATTTCTTCTGTGATTTTGCCCCATTGCTAGAGCTTGCCTGCAGTGACACCACTGTGCTGACAGTGGTTCCTTTCATCGTCTGCTTTCTGGATGTAGTCTTCCCATTTGTATTCACATTGGCATCCTGTATCTGCATCATAGCTGCGATCCTGAGGATCCCAGCCACCATGGGGAGGCAGAAGGCCTTCTCCACCTGCTCCTCTCACCTCATTGTGGTGACTCTTGTCTATGGTACCCTCATTGTTGTCTATATGATACCCAGAACAGCCTCACTGAGGCAGGTCAAGAAGACCTCTCCTTTTTCTACACCATCCTCACACTCATGGTCAATCCACTCCTCTACAGCCTGTGGAACAGGGAAGTCAAGGGGCTCTTGGAAATGCACTCAGAAAAACTGTGGCCTGCATCGAGAGCTCATACTAGTTGTGATCCACCAGGAATAAACAGGTTGTGGTTGTGTCAAGTGAGGACAACTCGTAAGTGCATATTTTGTGTGCCAGGCATATCTTTACAAGTGCAGAATCTTGGGAGTGTTTGGGGAATGAGAAGTGGGAGAAGAGCATTTGTGTCTTAAAGAAGTATAGGTCCGGTGTTGAAGAGTGTAAAAACATTCCCGGCCTTTCTTCTTTCTTTCAAGTAGACACAACTGGGATGCTGCAAGTGGGAGCTGTTGAAATGCCACACCTGCCCAGGAGTGGGAGAAAACTTACTCTAGACATGCTGATTTCTCTTCCGTTACCCAGCCAAGCTGAGGGGTGGGATTGTTGCATGTCTGGGATTCCTTAGGGCATCTCCAGATTGGCAGTGCGAAGTGGGCAGCTGACTCAAGCCCTTCCACTGGCCATGTCTAAATGCGAGTAGATGAATCCCATTCCTCGTGTTCTCTGGCCTTTCTAGCAGAGGAGAACTGTGAAAGCTAGTCTGATAGGGTCAGCCCCTCTGAACCAAAAGTAGATCCTTCCTCAGAAGAAAGACACACAAGCTGGGTCTCAGTTTCCCCA
Organism: Ciconia boyciana; assembly: GCF_034638445.1. NCBI lineage: Eukaryota > Metazoa > Chordata > Aves > Ciconiiformes > Ciconiidae > Ciconia > Ciconia boyciana. The sequence continues at coordinate 408,062 of NC_132968.1, forward strand.
TTTTTTAAACATAGACATCATTACTTCCCCATTCTTTCCTTCTCATAATCTCACCCCCCCTCCAACAATGTAATTACTTATTTGTTTCCCACTGGCTGACTTAGATATTGCAAACTGAGTCCTCCTATTTTCTTCTTTCTTGCAAAAGAGAGCAAGGCCAGCTCATGGGGCATGACTGAGCACATCCAGCCCAAGCAGCGGGGTTTCCCCATTTCCTCGGCTGAGGCATGTGCACAAGATGGAAATGTTTCCATCATCCTTGATTTGTGCAAGGGCCCTGACATACTCCCACAACACACTTATTCCTCCTCCACCCACACACATCAAGTCCTTCCCACTTCCAGGCTCAAATCATGGTTGCAAGAATTTGCTGCACTTCAGAAAAGGCCTTGAGCTTCGTGAATCTTCCTAGTGCTTATGGGAATCTTCCTGGCTCCCTCCAGATCTGATGGGGAGACTTCCTTCCTGTAAGAAGGGCTTTATGACAAACTTTTATGAAATGTCTGTCTTTCTGTGATTCTGATGTGTGGACAGAGTAGACAGAGAAAAGAAGGATGTACACCAAAACGGACGCTGAGTGAAGTGCCAGTAAGAACCAGGTGAGATACCCCCATGGCTGTGGGTACCTGGCAAGAAGTCTGTACCGAGAAGGGATCCAAGCTCTGCCACTGTGGAGTGGGGAATCAGCAGTGTCCATGCCACCTGGGGATGCAACCAGTGACTTTTCAGAGACCACCCTTCATCTGAACTGCTTTAGAGTTGCCCTTGAGGATGGGGTATGAGGGCTTACATTGCAACTACTGAGTGAACTGGCATTGCCCAGAGTGGCTATCACAGATGCAAACTTCTATGTTGCAGCTATTGAGATTTAGGCAGATTCATGTTGGTGGGTTGTTTGTAGGCTGTTTTGTGTTGCTTTTTCTTCTTCTTTAGATACTGATCATCTTAGGAAAATCACCCAAGCACCTGAAGGATTGTTGAAGGTTTACTGCCAGAAGCTCCAGCCAAGTTGCATCTCAACAAATGAGATGCCAGAGGCCAAGGGGAGGATGGTTTGGGCACTGTCCTGGGATGTGGAAAACGGAAATGTGCTCCCCTCTCCCTGACCCCTTGGCCCCAGTGAGGGCTGTGAGGAACTCTGCCAACTAGAGATCCTCTGAAGTCACAGGGGTGTCAGGTAACTTACATCTAACTGCAGCCAATGTGGTCCTGACAGCTCAGCATTTGAGTTTCCATTTGAGTCCAAGTCATTCCAATTCACTCTTCCTCCAGCTTCACTCTGACACTGGCTGTTGTGTGAAACAAGTGTCCTGGCTCTCCAGGCAGCATGGGCAAAAGCTTCATACCTGAACTGGAACTTTTCCCTTGGCTGGAAAAGTGAATGCAGCAGGCTCGAGCCAAGAGGCCCAAGGAACAAAACTTCCCATAGGGCCAGCTACTGAAAACATCCCACAGGCTGTGGGACTTCACTGACAGAGAATTTGTGAGTCTAGACAATACAGCTTCCCTAGTTTCCCCTCTCTCTTGGCTCACGGCATTTATGTATTGAATCTGCTTTGCCACTTGGAAACTGTGTCTTTGAAAAACTAGCTCAGAATATATTTTAATTTCTTTCTTAGCCCAAAGGAATATGCAGCACTGAAGTGTGTTTCCATATGTGGAGCAGCTTTGCACAATGTCTGCTCAAAGAGGAGAAATATCTCAGCCTGCAATTGGAAAGGGGTGAAGCTGTGGGGGATTAATGTGTTGCTTCAGATGATATTTGGTATGCATACAATACAAAAAGGTTGTGAAGGTGAATGAGCATGAGAGAAAGAGGAAAACTGCCCATCCAATGGAGCTCTGCAGAAGGAGGATGGAGCCGTACATAGCATGAGGTGATACAAGTGGGATCAGCATGAAGAGAAGGCTTTTGTAGGAAAGGCGCTGCAAGGGAGTGCCTTGATTTCACCCAGCTAAAAAACAGAGATTGGGCGGTGTGCTGAAGTGCCGGGCAGAAGTGCTAAAAGGCTACAAGACCTTCGCTGAGAAAAGGTTGGAGGGATTTGGGTTGCAGAGATTTGAGGTAGTCCTTTCAAGGTGTAAGCAGGCTGAGCTTTGGAGACAAGGAAAAAGAAAGAAGCTCTCAAGGAAATTTTGGCATTAGTTGTACCCTCTCTTCTCCTTGTTATCAGGTGAAGATTACAATATTGTCCTTAAGTCATCTATGCTCCATATCTATTTACCCTCCTTTTTTGAGGAGGGGGAGGTGGAATAGAGGAGTAGTTTCTTTTTGAAGCAAAGGTGGCCAAAAGACAGATCCTGGGTTAGTGAGAAGGCACGTGGAGGAGGAGGAGGTGAGGTAGGAGGCAAGAGGAGGCAAGAGCAGAAATCTGGAGGAGGTGTAGGAGGAGGCATCAGGAGACAAGAGGCAAGAGGAGGCAAGAAGAGGAGGAAGCAACAGGATGCAACAGTAGGAGTAAAAGGAAGAGGAGGCAAGAGGAAAAAAAGGGAGCACAGGAGGCAACAGGAGGCAAGAAGAGGAGCAGCAGGAGGGGAAGAGGCAAAAGGAGGCCACAGGAGGAGGAGGAGGCAACAGGAGTCACCTCTTGTTTTCTTGGCCTCCTTTTGCCTCCTGTTGTCTCCTCCTACTCCTCTTGCCTCATATTGTCTCCTCCTTCTGGTACCTCCTGTTGCTTCCTCCTGCTCCTCCTCCTCCTCAACCCCCTGTCGCCTCCTCTTCCTCCTTCTGTTGCCTTCCCTTGCCTCCTCTTGCCTTCTTTTCCGCATCCTCTTCCTGTTGCCTATTGTTGCCCCTTGTTGCATCCTAGGCCTCTTTCTCCTTTTGGCTCCTCATGCCTCCTGTTGCCTCCTCCTCCTTCTCCTACTCTTCCTCTCCTCTTCTTCCTCCTCCTTTTCTTCCTCCTCCACCTCCTCCTCCTCCTCCTCCTCCTTCTCTTCTCCTCCTCTTCCTTTTCCCCTTCCTCCTCTTAGGCTTCCTTCTCTTACTGTTGCCTCCTCTTGCCTCTTTTTGCCTCCTCCTCCTTCTCTTCCTACTCTTGTGGCCTCCTGTTGCCCCACCATCCTCTTGCCTCCTGCTGCCTCCTCCTTCTCCTCCTCTTCTTGCCTTTTCCTCCTCATCATCCTTTTCCTCTTGCCTCCTCTTTCCTCCACTTCTTCCTCCTCCTCTTCCCTGCTTTGCCTCCTTTTATCTCCCTCTCTTTCTCCTGCTGTTGCATCCTGTTGCCTCCAGCAGCCTCCTTTTCCTCCTCTTGCTCTTACCTCCTGTTGCTCATTGTTGACTCCTCCTCTCCTCCTCCTCCTCCTCCTCCTCCTGCTCCTCCTCCTCCTCCTCCACATTCTCCTCCTCATCCTATTGTCTCCTCTTGCCACCTGCTTTGACCTTTCCTAATTCTCTTCCTCTTCTTCCTCCTCCGCCTGTTACCTTCTGTGTCTTCCTCCTCCTCCTTTTGCCTCCTATTGCTTCTTCCTTCTTTTCCTCCTCTTCTTGGTTCCTTCCGTTGCCTGTAGTTGCCTGCTTATTTTCTTGCCTCCTCCTCCTGTATCCTCCTGCTACCACCTGTTGCCTCCTCCTTCCCTTCCTTCTCCTCTTCCTATTGCCTCCTCCCTCCCCTTTTGCCTTCTGTTGCCTCCTCTTCCTCCTCTTGCCTCCTGTTTCCTTTTGTTGCTTCCTCCTCTTCTCCTGCTCCTGGTGCCTCCTCTTGCCTCTTCCTCCTCCCCCTCCCCTTGTCTTCTCCTGTTCTCTCCATCTCCTTCTCCTCCTGCTTTTCCCTCCTCTTTTGTCCTCTTGCCATCTCCTCTTCCTCCTGTTGCCTTCTGTTTCCTTTTCCTCCTGTTGCATCTGGGTACCTTCTCTTTTTCCTCCTCTTGCCTCAAGTGGCCGCCTCTTGCCTCCTTTTGCTTCCACCTCCTCCTCTTAAGTCCTGTTGCGTCTTCCTCCTACTCCTCTTTCCTCCTCTTGCGTCCTTTACATCCTGTTATGTCCATCTCCTTTTCCCTCCTCTTGCTTCCTTTTGACCGCTCTTGCCTCTTATTGCCTCATTCTCCATTTGCGTCCCATTGCCTCCTCTTCCTGTTGACTCCTCCTCCTCCTTTGCTTGTGGCCTCTGTTGCCTCCTCCTCCTCCTGGTGCCCCCTCTTGCCTCCTCTTTTTAATCCTGTTGCTTCTGTTGCATCCTTGTCCTCCTCTTGCCTCCTCCTTCTCCTGCTGCCTCCTGTTGCCTCGTCCTTCTTTTGGAAGAGGCTGAGGTACTGAAGGCCTTCTTCACCTCCTCTTTTACTAGTAAGACCAGCCTTCAGGAATACCAGGTGCCAGAGATGAGGGGGGCAAGTCTGGAACCAGGCAGACATAGCAGCCCTGCTGGAAGAGGATCAGGTCAGGGAATTCTTACGCAAACTGGACATACAGAAGTCCACGGGCCTTGATGGGATGTACCCATGAGCGCTGAGGGAGCTGGCAGATGTCATTGCGACGACACTCCCAAGAATCTTTTACCGAGCATTGAGATGGGGATGTGCCCAAAGACTGGAAGAAATCAAATGTCACTGCTATTTTCAAGGGCAATAACGAGGACCTGGGGAACAAGAGATGAGTCAGCCTCTCCTCGAGCCCTGGGAAGGTGATAGAGCAGCTAATCCTGGGAAATATTTCCAGGTAGATTGTGCTGGTTTTGGCTGGGATGGAGTTAATTTTCTGCATAGCAGCCCGTATGGTGCACTGTTTGGAATTTGTGACCAACGCAGTGTTGATGACACACCAGTGTTGTAGCTATTTGTGGAAGAGTGCTTTCACAGCATCAAGGTCTTCTCTGTTGCTGTCTCTTCCTCCCCAGAAACTAGGCTTGATCTCTCGAAGAGGGAGGACCAGGGGACGTCATTTAGCAAGGCAAAGATTTACATTGTGCATTCGTGTCCATGTCCAGGTTTTGATAGCGAGGAGTCTGCATGTGTGGCCTCTGTGAGAGAAGACCAAAGGCTGCCTCCATGCCAGACAGGGCTGGGTCCAGCCAGCTCCAAAAGGGACCCACCGCTGGCCAAAACTGAGCCCAGCAACAAAGCTGGTGGAACTTGTGTGAAAATGCATTTAAGAAGGGGCACAACTGCTAGAATGGGATAGGAGTTAGGGGGAAAAAAAGTGTGAGAAACAGCCCTGCAAACACCATGGTCGGTGAAGAAGGAGGAGGAGGAGGTGCTCCAGGCACCAGAGCAGATATTCCCCTGCAGTCCATGGAGAATACCACAGCACAGCAGGTATTTTCCTGCAGCCTATGGAGAAGAGCATGGCGGAGAAGGTAAGCCCTGCAGTCCGTGGAGGACCCAATGCTGGACATATCAGATGATAATTCCTGAAAGAACTGTGGCCTGTGGAGAGCCCAGAGTGGAGCAGGTTCATCTTGAAGGACTGTAGCCTGTAGGAGGGACCCCATGGGAAAAGTGTGAGAAGGAAGGAGCAGCAGGCAAGAAGTGTTCTGGACTGACCACAACCCCCATTCCCCATGGCCTAGCGCTGCTCAGAGGGGAGGAGGTAGAAGAGTTGGGAATAAAGGAGTGAAGTTGAGCTGGGGAAAAAAGGGTGGGGAGGAGGCCTTCCATGGGGAAGGAGATAAGGTCTTCCAACAGCCCCATACTTCTTCCACCCTCAGCCTTTGCCGTTACACGTGCCTGGCCGGCCCACCTGCTTTGCCACTGTCACGTTTGGACTGAAATCCCACACGTATTTTGGCACGCCCAGTGTAAGCTGGCCTCCACCCAAATCTGGAGCCCACCTCGCCATGGAGGCAGGGACAGGACGGGTCCCTCTGCCCAGGGCTGAGAATGGCTCTTCCCTGGGAACCTCCCCGAGGAATGCTCCTCATGTGTGTCAGCCTGTGGCCTGGCAGGGGTGGAATTGGGACAATGGCTGAAGCAGCTCAGCTGGCAGAGCATTAGACTGAAGATCTAAAGGTCCCTGGTTCAGCCCTGGGCTTCTAAAGTAGTGTCCTCCCTTAGTCTTTTGCAGAGCCTGTCTGCCTTCTTCCAGCCGACCCTGGCCCTCCTTGCTCCTTCACCTCTTGCCAGAGCACTGCCCCTGCACTGTAGCTGCAGATCTGCAGGTTGGAAGGAGCCTTCCTCTTGAACCACAAGTCCCCAGCCTTCCCCTCAACAGGACTCTCCATTCAGTGCTTCTTTGGGGTGGTCTCCATCTGTCCCTCCTTCCCTGCTCCACAGCAATTGGGACCTTTCCTTTTTGGGGTCTCTGCAAAGACCTTGTCTCTCTCCTCTGTCATTCTTCATGGTGCACAGACTGCTCCCCTCCTCACACACATCCTTCACCTGGACCTCAGCTTCCAGACCAGAGCATACTGACCATGGGGGAGGCCACTGTCCCCCCAGTCCCAGGGAGAGGCACTCCCTGGAGCTGAGGCCTGAATGGCAGCATCCTCCCTCCAGAGGTCTGTCACAGCGAGACCTCTGATGTGCCAAGGTCAGCTGACAAAGCCATGCCCAAATAGACTCACCCACCAGACTGCACTGTCTAGACCAGCTGCAGCCCCTCACAGCCATCAGTCCCTGCACAGAGGAAGAAAGACCTGCTCATGAGCTCCAACAAGCTGCTGGGCTTCCCTCTTGAAACCTCTTGCTGCTACAGAACCCTGCTCGCCCCTCAGGAACACAGTGACAGCTGTGACCCAGGACATCTCCCTCTGTCTCCAGTCTCAGCCTCTCCCCAGTCAGGCCAAGGAATGGCACATACTGGACTACCGTCGCACAGCAACGTGCATCTTCTAAACCTGTGCAGTTCTACTGCCTCATCACTGGCTCCTGTTGAGGTATGCACCTGCAAAGAAGTTTGGCTTTTGTTGTGACTGAGCACAAGTGAGAGGTGGTGAGAGGGAGAGACTGTCTGTCCAAGCACAGTTACTGTCTTGTTAGCTCTGAGCACGAGCTTGAACATGCTTGGCTGCAGGGCTAGTGCCTGCAGGATTATCACTGCTCCAGAAGAGTCCTTCTAGGTCTTTCTTGAGCAAGAATGGGAGAGTGAATGCTGAGAATGGGCTTTGGTGCCACATGTTACGTGGCATGGTTTAGTTAGTGTTAGTTTTATGGTTGGACTCGATGATCTTAAAGGTCTTTTCCAACCTATACAGTTCTGTGATTCTGTGATTCTCCGTGCAAAGCAGAAGAGGTGAGCAGTCCATCCCCTTAACTCCACTCAACCACTCCAGAAGTTCACAGGGACTGTGGTCTGGTGTTGCTTCCCCCAAACCCTCTCTGCCAGGCAGAGGCTCAGCAGGGAAAAATCTATGGCATTGGGCAACACAATTGTCCCAGCTGTGCCACCATGAGGACACCATCCCTGCATGTGGTCAAACCATCAGCCTTTGAGTTAGCAGCTGAACACACTCACCCACCCTGCCACAGAGACCCCAGCCAGGGCTGTCCCAGGGCACTGCTTTGCTGCCAGGACAGTCATCAGTGCTGAAGGAATGGGAAGGTCCCTGAGCCCAACCCACATGCCCAGCCCCATGGAGATGGAAGCCTGCTCTTCAAGTCACTCCAGGGATGCTGGGGAACAGAGGGCTGCAGGGGGAGGCCTGTGCCTGGAGAAGGGGATATAAGATTTCTGCCACCACGTCCCCTCCACAGCATGCCCTGGGATGCCATCGGAGCCTGCGGGCACCTCACCCCAGGCAGGGCATTTCCCTCACCCTGTTGCACTGCTCCTGCTGTGGAGTTGGGGACAGATGTGGCACAGAGGGGTGTTGCCCTGGGTGGCAGAGGAGGCTCCGGGGAAGGGGGTTTCTCCTCTCCATCGACCCATCCCGGAGTAGGCCAGAGCGTGGGAGCAGCACCTGCAGCAAGAGCCTCCTTCTGCCCCATTGCCCTGCAGAGGCGTTGAAGGGGCAGCACTCTGCAGTGCAGCCCTGTGCCAGGATCAGGCCCCAGCACAGAGGCAGTCCCAGCTTCCCCATCTCAGAAAGGTTCAAGTGCTGTTTTCTGCAGAGGGTCCCTGGGCAGGCACGGGGACAACAGGACCGTGCTTGTCATAGACACATCATGGGAGGAGAGTGTCTCTCCTGCTGGCAGGTGCCAAGGGGATGTAGCTCAGTGGCAGAGCGCCTGCTTCGCATGTGGGAGGTCCTGGGTTCAATGCCCAGCATCTCCAGGGGTGCTTTTGCCCTGACTCCCCAGCCTCAGTCAGGTGCGGGCTGGAGCTCAGGCACTGGTCCTCTGCAGGGCTTGGCTGTGAGGTGAGGAGGGCCGTGGGAGGGCTGTGCGCAATGCCTCTGCTGAGCCCCTCTTGGAGGAGAAGCAGGCAGCTGTGCTGGACCTGAGCTCAGGTCCCTGCCCTGCACCACAGACCCACCCCACCCACCGCCCAGGGACAATGCTTGGCACCAGAGTGTGCCTGTGGGGAGACCTCAGGGAGGGGACAGGCGTCACCAGCACCCTAGGAATCATTTCTGTCTGCACTGAGAGATGTGGTGTGAGGGTGCAGGTCCAGCCCAGGTGTCCTTTGGGACCAAGAACACACTGCCCTGGTGGCTTTCGTGGGGTCAGTGTCTGAGATTGTCCTGTCTCCAGGTGGAGATCCCATACCACGTGGGAAGCACGCCTCTGTGCCAGCAGGTAGGGCTGTCTGAGGTGGATGAGCCTGGGCAGGGCTGTGGGACTCCCAGCTGGAGGAATGCCACTTCTTACCCTGACCCTGTCTCCAGGTCCTTTTCCTTCCACCATCAGCACTGGCTTGAGCAGAGCCTCAGCTCAGGGCCTCTGGAAGTGCTGAGGCCAGGCACAGCCCTGCAGAGGTGGGACTGGTGGGGCCAGTGCCCCCCTCTTGTTCCTGGGGTGTTTGGTGCCTCTGTCAATGCTGTGCTGGTGGGATCAGGGAGGCACAGGCCTGTCCACAGCCGTGCACAGGTGGGGAGGGCCGGATGGTGCCTCGGCTGCTCTGCCAGCAAAAACACCCGCAACCAAACTGGAGTGTGGGACATGGCCTTTCACTGCAGGGTGCCCAGCCCCCAGGTGAGCCCAAACTAAGGGCAATGAGCAGCAGCCCTCTCCTGTGGGCTTTCCACAGCCATGCTCTGCCAACCATGGGGCAGCACTGCTGAGAGTTGGGGGCCTCCTTGTGACCCCCCCTGCGGCAGGTCCTCAGGAGCTGCAGGAGCAACCACAGATGTGGGGCATGGTGACAATGCTGCTTTGCTGCAGAGAATGGACGCAGCCTGCAGGGTCAGACTGTTCAGGTCCCCAGATGCCATGAAACGGGCTCTCTCTGCTCAGCTGTGCTGCCCCCTCAAGCACAGCCAGGCCTGTGGCTGATCTCCCCAAGGAGGAGGAGGCAAACCCCTGCCAGGTGCCAGAGCAAGGGAGAAATATTACACCTGTGGGAGGGCAGAGCTGGTGGGGAGGTGGCATGGGACAGGCCCTGGGCTCTTCTCCCTGCTCCCCACTTGGGGCACCTTGAGTCTGCGGGTCAGTGGCCAGACTGCCCATAGGCCCCCACCATCCTGTGTTCAGAAGATAACACTCCCCTCTTCTTCTTTACTTCTCTTTTCTACCTCATTTCTCTGAGATGCAGGGCTGGAGCTTTCTCCCCAGTGGGAGTTTTCCAGGACAGCAGGAAGGCTGCAGGATGTGGAGCAGAGGGATGTGTGAGCTTGGCCATCCTCCCCATCCCCCCAGGGTCACCCATGGGGTGGAGGAGCTCCCAGCAGGGAATGGGGCCCCGCTGAAGTGGGAGAGGAAGTTTGGCAAGAGCTGCCTCCTCCCCTCTTCTCCTCTTGGGCCAGAACCTGCTGTTTGCAGCAGTACTGAGCTGCAGCAAGTCCCCACAGGGAGCCAACACGCCTTCCAGCCTGCAGCAGAGGAGCCTTTCAGGGAAGGTCCAGAGGGATGTAGAGACCCACCAGTGGGAGCAGGGAGGGCAGTTTGGGCTCCAGGTCCTGCCCAAGTGTCAAACCCTTCTTGCTGCCTGGCTCCTGTGTAAGAGGTTTTTCTGCCCATGGCCCCTGGGGCTTGTGAAAAGCCCTGGCCAAGGGAGAGGGACCAGGGCTCAGCTCCCGGTAACACCTCTTTTGTGAGGGACACAAAATCTCCTGTGCCATGGAAATGTACCCACATGAGCATCCTCCTGGATGGGTCCTTCTCCAGGCCATGGCTTTTGGCTGCAGCACACGTCTCATGGGGCTTCTATCTCCATCCCCCTGGCCCTCCAAAAGCACTGAGGGAAAGGTGCCCTCATCCCCCCTGCTCCTATCCCTCCTGTACCTCACACTGCCCTGACACATACCCAAATTGAGAGCCCTGGGGAGACAGCAGGAGGGCAGGGCTGGGGGCTGGGGGGGAGCACGAGGAGGGGGTCCCAGGGCTGCCTTGGGGCCTTACAGCCCCTGCTGAGGAAGAAGGCAGCTCTGTGGCTGTGACAAGAATGCTCAGGGTCTGCGAAGGCCCAAGGCAGTGGGAACAGCCCATGGAGACTGGGGTCCTGGCAGAGCATGAGGACAGGGAATCTCAGCCCGTGTGTCCCAGAAAGTGGCTCTGCACCCTGTGCTGGCGCAGGGGGGGGCAGAGCTGCATCCTAACCATTGTGGGAGGTAATCCGTGGGCCATGATCCCCCCTGGGGATGGCTGGGGTGTTCAGGGGACTCAGCCACCTTAGGGCTCACTTCTGTGCCTTCACAGCCCAGGGCTGACCCTGACATAGCAGCTCTGGCATTGGCCTCTGCACTGGGGGACCAGCGTGGCCCAGGCAGGGCATGGGAGAAAGAGCAGCTGGAAACCCGAGGGTGAGGAAATGGATGTTCCCGCTGGGGTGCACCACGACACCTACCAGAGCGCCATTTTGACTAGAAACTGCCCATGGCCAGCAGCTCGGAAATGTCTCTGTCAGCAGGATTATATCCCAGGGACCATGGGCTCTCACAGCCCCACAGCCTGACCCCGAGCATGCTGTCCCTGAGATGCGCCCCTTGCCTACCACTGTGTCATCGTTCTCTGTGCCCTGTGATCAGCCTCAGGGAGGTGACCCAACACCTGGGCAGGCAAGACCCAGCTCTGGGTCAAAGCCCTCAGAGTCTTTTAATAAGAACCAATATGGACACACAGTGTAAAAGTGGGAATAAAAACAGATGAAACTCCAGGCGGTTTCTGCTGCCGGTGGTAAAGGGAGATGTTTCCCTGGTGCTCACAGCTCTCCCAGCTGCACAGAGCTCTTCTCCCTCCTGGCTGCACCCAGCTGCACAGCAGGGATGGGCTCTCCTGGCCTGGGGCTCAGGGACTGTTGTGCACCAAGCTGCGGTGTCACAGCCTTTGTGTCCTCATGGGGATGTGCCACAGACACCTCTTCAGCATCATCATAGCCCATGCTCCCCAGGGACAGGGACGAGGTGTCTCCTTCAGCTCCAGGGACCCCAGCACTTCTCTCGGAGTGCAGGCTACTCCCTGCAAGCAGCAAGGCAGGACATTGCAGTTCACCCCATGGGGTCTGTACATCACCTTCCTCCCTGCTCCTCACCACATTCAGCTCCTTATCCTACCCACAGTCCCTCCAAGGAAAACTCCCGTGGCAGGTTCCCCCTTCCCAGGAGGTTTGGGTGTCAGGACGGTAGCGACATCGGTGGCACGAGGGATGGCACCCCAGGAACCAGCAGCGCTATCTTTCCCTCTCACCTCCTAGTGCATCCCTGGACCCTGCTCCCTCCTCTGGCACCCTGGGCATTTCCCAAGCTCCCTGCTCAGGAGCAGCATCCTCCTCAAAGTCAGGAACCTCCTTGGCATCATCATAGCCATCTGCTGGGTCGCCTCCAGGCACAACAAGGACATCTGAAAGGAGAGGGGAGCTGGTGACAGTGAGAAGTTATGTCCTGCAGAGCAGAGGATGGGACAATGCACATGGAAACACAGGGCTGAGACACTGGTGTTGGCAGCACCACAGGAGACCCCCATGTCCTCCCCATCTCTGATGGTGACACTCACTGACACCTCTGTCCATCACATGTCTACAGGGAGATCAACCCCTTCCTGCCTCCATTACCTGGTGCTGATCCCAGACCATCCTCCTCCTCGGTGTCCCCATGGTAGGGCTGCAGCTGGGTCAGGGACTCCTCTGCATAGGAGCCTGGAGAGATGCACAGCAGGTGTTATGGAGCGAGCCCCACTGACCTGTCTCATGGCCAGCACTGCTGGGGAAGGGGGACCCACAGAGCTGGGGCTGCATGAGGAGGAGGGCGGGGAATTTACTCGGCTCCCCCAGGACAAACACTGTCTCAAAGGTGCTCCCCGAGCTGTGCTAGGACAGCCCCTTCCCTCACTCCTCAGGTGTCACATGGGGTGCAGGGGCAGGAAGAGAGGGGCTGTGCAGCTGGGACGGGCAAAGCTGGTGGGGAGAAAGCTCCTCTTCTGCACCCAAGGCGTGGATGCTCTCCCCACAGACCACACAACAGCAGTGCTGCAGGGACCACAGTGGGCAGGGCTCCAGTGGTTAAGCTCTGTGTTGAGGCCAGGGGAAAGGGTCCTGCAGATGTGCCTCCAGGGAGGACCCACACCCACCTGAGCGACCAAACCTTGCCTGCTTCTCCCACACTGGGCTGTAACCGATCTCCTCATACACGGCCTCGGGAAAGAGCTCCTGACCTCTCCGGGAGCCTGGGGACAGAGGCAGGGCTGGCCCAGGGAGAGGCAGAGGGGTGATGGGATCCCACTGTGCTCCCCCAGACCTGTTGCTTGGGCCAGTCCAGGACTGCTCTGACAGCACAGCCCCACTGCACTCTCCAGACACGACTGCCACATCCGCAGTGAGGGCAACGTTGCTGCGGAGATTATCTGGGGCAGCGTCACACTCGCATCATCCTTTCGGAGACATTGCTCATGCTCCGCGGGTCCCTGGGTCTTGTTTCCCTTATCTGACCCTGGAGCAGCTCCCATGTTTCCTCTCCACCTGGAGCTGCTCCCTATCTGCCCCATGGGTCTACAGAAGGGCCCCTGCCCTGCCATGGGGTGGGCAGGGCTGGGCAGAGCGACAGGATGGGGACCTGACACCACGGAGATGGACCCTACTGCCCCACACACCTCCTGTCATCTGTGTTATCCCAGAGCCCCTTCCAGCACTACCCAGAGCACTGACAGCCTTGGCCATCCGCAGTCTACCATTTCTCTCCTTGCCCCAGTGCAAGCCCCCCATGCCTCTGAGCTCTCTCTAACCCTTGCTGCTGGTGCCCCACGGCCAGGCAGTCAATGGGGCGGTGGATAAGACAGGTGGCAGCAAACAGTCTCATCCCCTCCAGCTCTGCCTGTGCCCCTCACTGACACCCCACAGCACCCCACAGCCCTTCCAGGAGGCATCTCCCCCTGGGACTGCTGTGGAAGGACCCACCTCTGCGTCCCGACCTGGCCCTTAGCAATTGCCCAGCCAGGAGGGCCAGGAGCAGGCAGAGGAGGGCCCCCAGGATGATGCAGATGATGACAGGCATAGAGAGTCTCCCGCTGCTGGTCAAATGGCCCCGCGTGGGACCTGTATGGGCAAGAACATGGCAGGGGCAGCACCAGGCCTGGGAGAGGAGGGGGCAGCACCAGCCCTGACTCCCATCACACAAGGCAGCAGGGGGTGGAGGGCCCCAGGGGGGACTCATGGGCAAGCTTCCACCCTGGTGAGTACATTCCAACCCTCCCCGACCCCACCACCACCTCCCCAGTGCCTCCTCCTGGGAGTTTCCCACCTCAGCAAGGAGCCCCTTCCATCCAGCTGTGGGTCACAGCCTGGCCCCAGGGATACCCAGCCTCAGGCAGGAGGACAAGTTACCTGCTCGGGTTGGGGATGCTGCTGTCCTGGGAGTAGCTGCAGAGGAGGAAAAGGAGAGCTGGGCTGAGAGGGTGGGTGTGCAGGTATCGGGGAGCCTCCTCCCCAACACACCGCGTGTGTGTCTGTAGATGTCCCTGACACATCCCACCCAAAGTGCTCCTCCAGTAGTGCCAGAAAGGGAGGCCGGGACAGGGCCCAGGGCCTCTGCTCTGGGCGGTAGGCAGCCCATGTAGGACAGGCAGCCCAGGGAATAGCCCTGGGGCTGCAGGGCCCCATGGGCAGTGCCCAGAGGACACCCAGTTCCACCGAGGCTGCTCCCTGCCTGGCACCAGGCTCCTGCACTCTGCAGGAACAGTCTTGCTCTCAGGAGGTCAGGGGCCATGCCAGGACCAAGGCGGTGAAAGGCCTTCCCCAGCTCCCTGCCAATACTCCAGCAAGGCGTCCCAGCCCTGCCACTCACCTGAGCAGCGCACGGCAGCGTCTTCCTTATGCCGGCAAGCACCGCCATCCCCGGGCCGGGCCCAGCAGTCCTGCAGGGATGGCTCCGTCCCGCGGCACTCCACCTGCTCCAGCCAGATGGGGCCTTGCCCCATCCCAAATGCAGCCTCATTCAGGGCAGACACCGCAGGACCACAGCCCAGCTGCCTGCACGCCACCTCGGCAGCCCGCATGTCCCAGGAGTCGTCGCACACCGTCCCCCAGGAGCCACGGTGCCACACCTCCACTCTGCCCGAGCACCCGTCCTCGCCTCCCACGGCACGAATCTTCTCCCTGTCTGGAGAAGGCAAAGACCTCCCATGGCACTGAGACAGCAGGCAGAGCCCTGCCAGACAAGAAGGGTACACAGAGGAGCAGCTCAATACCTGTGCAGCTCGTGGAGTTGGGGCATGGGGCCAATGGCTCCGGGGACATTTCTGGGCGTGCCCCTGAAGAAAGAAACACTGAAGTGAAGGGGCTGCTGTGTGGGATCGTGCAGAAGAGAGTGAGGCTGAGCTCTACTTGTGCCTCCCTGTACCATCTCAGTCATGGCCGCACCTGAAGCCCGGTCATTCAGGGGACATGCGCAGGACTGGGGGGACCCTGATTGCTCCGCCCCTAAAGGTCCCTGGTTCACAGAGCAGCAGTAGCGTGTCTGTGGAGGGGAGTCTCTTCTGAAACCTGTGTGGTCTCTTCTGAGACCTCCCCTGGAGATGCCTCTGCCTCCCCCAGGTGCTGCTGGCAACCTGGGTGACAACTGCTGCTGGACTTGTGTGGCTGTGGTCACGTTTGTGCCACCGGCAGCAGAAGGGTCTGACACAGAAAGGAAAAGGCCCTCTGTGTTTGGATGTGCATAGAGGGGAGCAGGAGCTGGGGTGACACTGTGCCCCAGTGGCTCAGAGTTACCATCGCAGGTGATGTGGATCTCCTCTCGCAGGTCTTCACATGACTGTGGGTCCCAGGGAGTGGAGGGACACTGCCAGAAGGAGCTGGTTTTCTCCCCACACTGCACATTATCCAGCCACGCAGGGCCAGACACCCTGCCATAGGGCAGGCGTGTTTCCAGGGATCCTCCGTCCCCACAGCCCAGCTCCTTGCATGCCAGCGACACAGTGTCAAGAGTCATCAAATTGGAGCAAATGCTTCCCCACGTCCCGTTGTAGAAAACCTGCAGGCGCCCGGAGCAGCCGTCGCTGTTCTGCAGCCTCAGGGCCAGGAACTCTGGGAGGAAAGGCAGGAAGGGGGAAGAGGCTGGTCTGGGGCTGTGGGAGCCAGGACACCTCTGCACTCCCCAGGCCCTCAGCCAGGCAGGGGCAGGGCCAGCACGTGCCCCTTGCACCCAGGGGCACAGAGAAGTCCCTGATGCACAGACACCCCTGCCCTTCCTGCTAACACTTGGGGATGGCTGAGCTCCCCAGGGACCCCCAGTGGGACTGAGGGTGCCCGTGCATGGGTGTCTACAGGCTCATGCCAGGACTCAGTGGCAGCCAGAGACAGCCTTGGCCATGCCTGGCTGTCCCCACGTCCTGGCCTCCCCAGCAGCAGGCTCACACCACAGCTGCCAGCACAGACCTGAGCAGATGACTCCCGCATCCTCTTTGTGCCCGCAGTCGTGCTGCCCCCAGGGCCTGGCAGGGCAGTCCCAGAGAGCAGCTTCGTCCCCAGAGCAGGTCACGCCATCCAGCCAGATCTGCCCGGAGCCTTCCCCAAACTTAGCAGAGCTGGCCGCCTCCACCGCCCCTCCACAGCCCAGCTGGTGGCAAACAACAGCAGCATCAGACAGGTCCCAGCCATCGTCGCAGACGGTCCCCCAGCTGCCCTGGTAGTAGATCTCCACTCTCCCGGCGCAGCGCCCAGACCCGTTCACCAGACGGACCCGCCGGCTCCCTGCAGTGGAGAGAAACCCCAGTGGCTGTCAGGGGCTGGCTGCCCACCCATCATCTGGGGGGCCCATGCAGTGCTGCTCACCCCAGCAAATGACTCCCACATCCTCTGCAACCCCTGCCACCAGTGCACTCTCGGGCAGGGAGGTGTTGCAGAGGGTCAGCTTGGTCTCATGCCCTGCACACCGGACCCCTCGCAGCCCTACGGGGCCCGTCCCTCGCTCAGGCTTTGGGGGGTTGTAGGCTGCCTCTGCCTGTCCGCACTGCAGCTGCCGGCACACCACGCTGGCCTCCTGCACGTCCCACTGGTCATCCAGGACTCTGCCCCATGTCCCGCGCTGCAAGATCTCCACTCGCCCGTCGCACCGGCTCCCTCCGCCCACCAGGCGCAGGGATGCAAAGCTGGCTGAGCCTGGGAAGAGCAGAGATGCCACACCCGTGGGTGGCACTGGGGAGCATGGCACCCTTCAGGGAGGAGGGCAAGGGGCAATTTTCCCACCAAACAGGACAAGTCTGAGCCTTGTGCTGACAAGAAGAGAGGCCGAAGCCTGTGCCTGCTCTGCAGCTCACACCCAGCTCTGCTGCTGCTGGGGGCACCCAGGCAGCTCCTGCCTGGGTGGTGGGATGAGGCTCTGCAGGGCTCTCTGTGGGGATGGCACGCAGGTGTCTGCAGCCAGAGGGATGGAGCAGAGCTCCGCAGCCCTGTCCTGAGCTCATCCCACAGGAGAAAAACACAGGAGCCCAGGCCTGGCAGTGGCGTGGGGGCCCAATCTCCTGCCCTGAGGGCAGATGCCTTTCTCCGTTCAGTCCCCAGCTGTCCCATGGTAGAGCAGCAGCCTGAGCAGGAAAAGCCCTCCAGAAGCCTCCTGGGAAAGCAAGGCTTCCTCCAGGGAGAAATTCAGGCTAACTATCATGGGACGCCTGCTTTGGGTGGCCACGTCACACACAAGGCGCAAAGGGAGTTAATGCTACATTTTTCCGGCACTCACCTGAGCAAATGACAGCAGCATTGTTCCCATGGGAGCACGGTGAGGCCCCCAGGGTGGTCACTGGGCACTGTCCCAGGTGGACTTCAGTCCCATCACAGTGGAATGAGTCTCTCCAGACTGGTCCGATTCCTCTCCCAAAATGCCCTCCTCCAGGAATGGACTCAGCAAACCCGCAGTTGAGTTGACGACAGAGAACGTGGGCATCCGAGAGATCCCAACGGGAGGCACAGAGGGTTCCCCAGGTCCCCAGCACCTGGACCTCCACCCATCCCGCACACGCTGTGCTGCCGTTCACCAGCCTGAACCCTGTGTACTCTAGAGAGAGAGGAGGAGGCTCTTTGGAGGAGGAGGAGGAGGTGGATTGGTGCTCCTGTACCCTCAGAAGCTGGTGGAGAGGTCAGAGGCACAGCATGCCTTTCTTCTCCCTCTGCACTATTTTCATGCTGCAGACAACCCATCCGCCCTCCTGTCCTCACGCCCAGTCCAGCACGGACCTTACTCTCTTTTCCGACACCCGGCTCAGCCCTGGTGTTCAACACCCCACCCTGGGTCCTTACGTGTGCAGGTGACAGCAGCGCTGTTCATGTGGGTGCAGGGCTGGTCCCTGCGGGACCCCCTGGGGCAGGAGATGAGGAGGGATTCATTCCCCACACACTGCAGCTCTCCATCCCAGGTGGGACCAACCCCTTCTCCGAAGTGAGCTGCCCCAGCAACAGGCAGGGCCACCCCACACTGCAGCTCCCTGCAGACCACATCGGCAGCTTTGGGACTAAAGTGGGAATCACAGACAGTTTTCCACTGGTCCCCATCATGGATCTCCACACGTCCTGAGCAGTGGCTCTTCCCTTCTACAAGACGGACAAATCCTGGAAAAAAACAAAGTAAGTGGGATTTCCCAGAGTCCTCTGACAGATACAGGACCACATCCTGCATCACCTCCAATCAAGCCGTGACCAAATAGCCCATTGCACATCCCAGAGGAAACTCTTGGGGGAGTATTGTTCACACAAACACATCCAGGCCCCCCTGCACACCTTCTCTACACCATAACAGCACTCAAGGTTATGTGTCTGTTGCAGCACCAGCACAGCTCGGACAATCTGCTGCTCCATAAGGTGCCCTGTGCTGCCTGGCAGCGTCCCACCAGCACTGCAGTGTGGTGTGCACAGTTTGGGTCCGGGAGAACTGTCCCAGATGATAATGACTGCTGCAGCCTGCTCAGCCCCTGCAGAGCTTGCAAACAGGCAGGACCAGCACCTTGATGCAGCCAGAAATGCACCCTGCTCCCAGGGGTGTTCTGGGGTGTTGGGAGGTTGCTGTAAGGGGGAGATGTCACAGAGCACAGAAATGGTGCAGCTGTTACCATGGCTGGTGCCTGTCCAGCCCTCTCTGATTCCTGCTCGGAGGGGGTGTCCTCAGTCAGGCACACAGTGCTCTGTCCATAGGGGCACAGGTCCCAAGGCAACATCCAGGCAGAGGGACAGGAGACCTGCATGCCCCCCTGGACTCAGTGCTGGCTCAGAGGGTGACAGCAGGCACAGAGGAAAGTCAGAAAGTGCTGCCAAAGCCTCTGTTTCATGGGGCAGTGTGGGGAACCATGGGCAGGCAGGAGAGGCTGGGCAGCAGGTCAGCGCTGCCTGCATGGGGCCATGTCTCCGTGGGGCTGTCACAGCCCCAGGGACGTCCCAGTACCAGCCTGTGCATGCAGTGATGCAGAAGGGAACAGGCAGAGTCAAGCAGCTGCCAAGCTCCCAAGCCTTGCAGGAGCTGGCTGGACCACACAGCCGAGCCCTGGGGACAGGCAGTGAAAGGGCTGTGTGCCACCCTGCTCCTCTCCCAGGGCCCAGCACTCATGCTCTCGGAAAAGCCCTTTTGATTCAGTTGAGGTACTCATGCCTGTGAAGGGCAATGACCCAGGGGACCAGCCATCCCATGCCCTTCCTCCGAGGTGTGCAGTACCAAGGAAGTCCCCCTGGTTTCTCCAGCACAGGGACCCACAGCACTGTTGTCTGGGAGCTGCCAGAATGGCTCTAGAGCAGTGGAGATCAGTGGAAACCCCATAGCACGGATGGAGGATTCATCTGCAGCCCAAGACACTGACTGAAGAGGGGCTGAGACACTGTGGCAGAGTTAGTTCAGCCTGCGCTAAGCTCCCTCTAGGCTTTTCCCAGGCACTGAGAACACCAGCAATGACAGTCCCACCTCAGCAGTGTGACTGGCCACATTGGGCAGTGCTGCGGTGCCCACTTATTGCTCCCTGAGGACACATGCAAGGTCTCTTCCCCCGTCACATGCCCAGAGGTGGGGAATAGGCTGTTCCCTTACCTGAACACATCACCCCAGCATCACCAGAATGAAGGCAGTTATTTTCACCCCATCCTCCGTGTGGGCAGTCAGACAGGGCCGACTCGGTGCCATTACAGCCAACATCATCCAGCCAAATGGGGCCAGATCCTGGCCCAAAGCCTCCGTATTTAGGAGCTCCAACAGCAGACCCACACTCCAGCTGCTTACAAACCACTGCAGCATCCTGCATGTCCCAGTCGTCACCACACACGGTCCCCCACTGGCCCTGTTGTTTCACCTCCACTCTCCCAGCACAGCGCCTGCCGCCGTCCATCAGCCTCACGTCCACAGCCCCTTCAAACACTGACACAGGACCAGTCAGGACAGTGCCGAGCCCCAGCACTGTGGGTCTGGGGGAGCCCCTGCCCTGGTGGAGCCAGGGATGCCAGGGTGGGAGACCACTCCCCTCCAGGCTGTCCCCAGGGCAGTGCAGGGGTCCCTTGTATCCCCACAGGCTATGCAAGGCTGGGGATGCCCAGCTCCAGCCGCACTGGGTCACTTGTGGCCCCACAGACTTTGGCACTTCCTTCCACCCCAATGGCCCCCTGCAACCTGGCCCCATCCCATGCCCACCCAGGGCACCTGCTCCTCCCCAGCCAGCACCCTGAGAAGAGACCTGCCCCCACCATGGCTCCCCAAGCACACACTGCTTCTGCCCAGGTCCTGACCTCTCCTGGACCACAGCCTGCCCTGGGCATCTCCCAGCTCATCCTCCACCCTCACGCCTTTCTCTGTCCCCTGTGGTGCAATACGATGATCCCAGTGAGACCTCCCAATCCATGCCCCCTCCTTGTCCTCGGACATCAGCCCAGCCCTGCCCTTGTCTAGGATGCCCCAGGAAGGTCACCTCTCTGCCAGCCTGTGGGAACAGGTACCCCAGTTCCCTTGTCTCCACAGGCACAACCTGACCCCCGCAGGCTGGAGCTCACCCAGTGTTCACCACCCCACCCTGAGTCCTTACATGTGCAGGTGACAGCAGCGCTGTTCATGTGGGTGCAGGGCTGGTCCCTGCGGGACCCCCTGGGGCAGGAAATGAGGAGGGATTCATTCCCCACACACTGCAGCTCTCCATCCCAGGTGGGACCAACCCCTTCTCCAAAGTGAGCTGCCCCAGTGACAGGCAGGGCCACCCCACACTGCAGCTCCCTGCAGACCACATCGGCAGCTTTGGGACTAAAGTGGGAGTCACAGACAGTTTTCCACTGGTCCCCCTCATGGATCTCCACACGTCCTGAGCAGCGGCTATTCCCTTCTACCAGCTGGACAAAACCTGGAATAAAGAAAGTAAGTGGGAGTTCCCAGAGTCCTCTGACAGATACAGGACCACATCCTGCATCACCTCCAATCAAGTCATGAGCATATAGCCCCTTGCACATCCCAGAGGAAGCTGTTCGTGCAGTCTTGGTGACACAAACACATTCAGGTCCCCCTGCACACCTTCTCTACACCATAACAGCACTCAAGGTTATGTGTCTGTTGCAGCACCAGCACAGCTCGGACAATCTGCTGCTCCATAAGGTGCCCTGTGCTGCCTGGCAGCGTCCCACCAGCACTGCAGTGTGGTGTGCGCAGTTTGGGTCCGGGAGAACTGTCCCAGATGATAATGACTGCTGCAGCCTGCTCAGCCCCTGCAGAGCTTGTGACCAGGCAGGACCAGCACCTTGACGCAGCCAGAAATGCACCCTGCTCCCAGGGGTGTTCTGGGGTGTTGGGAGGTTGCTGTTAGGGGGAGATGTCACAGAGCACAGAAATGGTGCAGCTGTTACCATGGCTGGTGCCTGTCCAGCCCTCTCCGATGCCTGCTCGGAGGGGGTGTCCTCAGCCAGGCACACAGTGCTCTGTCCAGAGGTGCACAGGTCCCAAGGCAACATCCAGGCACAGGGACAGGAGACCTGTATGCCCCCCTGGACTCAGTGCTGGCTCAGAGGGTGACAGCAGGCACAGACGAGAGTCAGAAAGTGCTGCCAAAGCCTCTGTTTCATGGGGCAGTGTGGGGAACCATGGGCAGGCAGGAGAGGCTGGGCAGCAGGTCAGCGCTGCCTGCATGGGGCAGTGTGGGGAACCATGGGCAGGCAGGAGAGGCTGGGCAGCAGGGAAGTGCTGCCTGCATGGGGCTATGTCCCCATGGGGCTGTCACAGCCCCAGGAACGTCCCAGTATCAACCCATGCATGCAGTGATGCAGAAGGGAACAGCCAGAGTCAAGCAGCTGCCAAGCTCCCAAGCCTTGCAGGAGCTGGCTGGACCACCCAAGCCGCGCCCTGGGGACAGGCAGTGACAGGGCTGTGTGCCACCCTGCTCCTCTCCCAGGGCCCAGCACTCATGCTCTCGGAAAAGCCCTTTTGATTCAGTTGAGGTACTCTTGCCTGTGAAGGGCAATGACCCAGGGGACCAGCCATCTCATGCCCTTCCTCCAAGGTGTGCAGTGCCAAGCAAGTCCCTCTGGTTTCTCCAGCACAGGGACCCTCAGCACTGTTGTCTGGGAGCTGGCAGAATGGGTAGAGACCAGTGGAGATCAGTGGACACCCCAGGGCAGGGATGGAGGATTCATCTGCAGCCCAAGACGCTGACTGAAGAGGGGCTGAGAGACTGCAGCAGGGTTAGTTCAGCCTGGGCTAGGCTCCCTCTGGGCTTTTCCCAGGCACTGGGAACACCAGCAATGACAGTCCCACCTCAGCAGTGTGACTGACCACATTGGGCAGTGCTGCGGTGCCCACTTATTGCTCCCTGAGGGCACACCCAAGGTCTCTTCCCCCGTCACATGCCCAGAGGTGGGGAATAGGCTGTCCCTTACCTGAAGACATCACTCCAGCATCACCCACATGAATTCAATTATTTTCCCCTCATCTTCTGTGTGGGCAGTCAGACAGGGTAGATTTGGTGCCATTACAGGCAATACCATCCAGCCAAATGGGGCCAGATACTGGCCTGTTGCATCCTGAAGGCACAGCCAGGTCCCTTGTCCCCTGTCCCAGACCCAAAGGTGGAGAACAGGCTGTCCCCTTACCTGAACACATCACTCCAGCGTCGAACCTGTGATCGCAGTCATGTTCACCCCATCCTCTGTGTGTGCAGTCAGACAGGGCCAACTCGGTGCCATTACAGCCAACATCATCCAGCCAAATGGGGCCAGATCCTTGCCCAAAATGTCCATATTGAGGAGCTCCAACAGCAGACCCACAGTCCAGCTGCTTACAAACCACTGCCGCATCATTCATGCTCCAGTAGTCACCACATGCAGTCCCCCACTGGCCCTGATGTTTCACCTCCACTCTCCCAGCACAGTCGTTGTCGCCATTCACCAGCCTTACCTCTGCAGCCCCTTCAAACACCAACATGGCACCGGTCAGGAGAGCTCCAAGCCACAGCACTGCAGGTCTGGGGGAAGCCCCTGCCCAGGCCATGTCAGAGGTGCCAGGGTGGGAGCCCACTCCCCTCCAGGCTGTCCCCAGTGTGGTGTGGGGATCCGTTCAATCCCCACGGGCTGCGCAAGGCTGGGGGTGAGCAGGTCTGGCCCTGCTGGGTTATTCGCCATCCAACTGCACAAGGCACCTTTTCCCACCCCAACGGCCACCTGCCCCCTGCCCACGCACACCTGCACACTGTGCCCAGCCCTGCACAGGGCACCCGCTCTTCCCCAGCCCAGCACCCCCTGAACAGCCTCCTGTACACAGCCCTGGAGCTTCCCATGCAAACCACCTGCCCTGGCACCATCCAAACCCAGCCCCACCCCCAGGGCTTTCCCTGTTCCCACTGAGACCATTCCAATGATCCCCACACCCACATCCCCTCCTCACCCCTGGTGTCAGCCCAGCCCCTGCACTGGGACAGGCCCCCCAGCAAGGATGTCCCTCGACACAGGTGCCCCCATCCCCTTCTCTCTGCAGGGCACAAACTGCCCTCATGGGCTCAGGGCTGCCCTGGAACAAGGGGGCCGAGAGCAGCACACAAAGCCTCTGGGGTACCCCAGAGGTTGGCAGTGCCCTGGGGATCTCTGCCTGCTGCCATCCCCAGCTAGGCCACCACCGGCTCCAGAGGCACAGTGCTGGGGAACAGGGGTCCCCAAAGGCTACCCCAGGACAGGGTGTCTATGCATCCAGCCAGGCACAGGCTGCCCCAAACACCGGAGCCCTGGAAAAGGACATGCTCTCTCCCACCCAGACAGGCAGGCACAGGCTCCATGGACCTGAGCACCTTCTGACCCTCACCTCAGTAGCACCTGCAAAGAAACCCCATTCCCGGACAGATCCCGATGGCCATGCTGGTACTGCTGGGCCTGGGCTGTGGGACAATGGAACTGGCACTTACCGCTGCACAGCTGTACCCAGAGGAGCAGCCCCAGCATCCGAGGGGACAGGACTCCCTCTGTGCCCATCCTGAGCCTCCTGCCCTGCCAGCACATCCCTGCGCTGCCACACTCCCTGCCACGGCTCCTGGGGACAATGACGACAGGAGGGCAAGATATCTCTGCAGATGCCAGCCTAGCTACAGGATGAGCCAATCAAAGCAGCAGGGCCTTTTTCGACATTATCGGGAGCTATCTCCCCTCCGACACAGCCCAGCCCTCCAATGAACTTCTCCAGCGCCATTCATGACCATATATGAGAGACGGCTCTGCTACAGGTGTCACGTCACTGTGGTGGGGGGCCATCACAGGACAGGGCTGCGTGTGTGGGGGTAAATGGATTTTTCACCCCCTGAACCCTGCTGTGTCGACCAGGAGCACTGAGCATCTCCTATGCCAGGCACACCCAAGAGCCCAAGGGGAGAGTGTGCAGCCACCCTCGTGCTGTGGGAAGCACAGGGCTGGGACTGCGCCGGAGGCTGTGTCAGGAAGGGAAGGAAACAGCCCCTGCCCCTGCTACAGACCCCGCTGTGCTGGGAGCAGCAGCTGGGAAAGGGCCTTAGCCCAGGCCAGAGCCCCGTCCCAGGAGTGCTGGCTCACCCATCCTTCCCTGGAGACCCCATGGAAGGTCCCTCGCAGGAGCCGGAGCTGGGACATGTCCCTGCCCTGGCAGCAGACATGCAGCCCAGAGGCTCAGACAGATCCCTGACTGTCAGCGTGTCACCGAGGGGCCGTTATTCCCCGCGGGCGCATCAGGAGCTCCAGCCTGCAGGTGCACCAACCACAGCCCACGTGGCCTCGCAGCACTCCCCACGCTCCCCCCGCAGCGCCCAGGCAGGAAGTCTGTGGTTTCCTCCTGGCGCCGTGCCCAGGCACATCCCTGCGGTGTCCCCAAGCCCCCCCCACCCCGACTGCTCCAGCCAGGGCTGCAGGGGCTGCTCCTTCGGCCTCGCAGGCACGGGGCCGGGCAGCTCCCGTCCTCCGTGAAGCCCTTGTGACAGCACACGGCCGCTCTGCACCAAGCCCCACAGCCATGGGGTGCCATCGGTGACATCAGCACTGCCACTGCTGTGTGCTCATGGGTTATCCTGACGGTGACCTCACACCCTCCTACTGCTGGCACTGTCTGTGCATGAGTTACAGTGGCATACACGTGTGTGCGGTGTATGGACTTCTGCTGATGATGGTTCTTCCAAAAAGCTGTATTTGGGCGTGGTTGAAATATTGTTTTGGTGACATCAGAAGCACCTACAGAATCTATGGGCCTGCTCCTGCCCTACCAGCTCCTCAGGCAGCACTGACATTAGAAGAAGCACCTACACATGCCATGGGCCTACTCCAGGCCTATGAGCTATTCAGACATGACGTAAGACACATCAAAGACCAGAGACGACCATCCGCAACTCCAAAACCTTGATGTTCCTCAAGGACTCTAGATGATTATCCCCAAACTCCAAGACCTAGACATTCCCCAAGGACTGGAGATGATTGTTCCCAAACCCCAAGACCTTGGTGTCACTTAAGGACCATTGATGACCAACCCTAGACTCCTAGACCTTGATGTTCCTCACGGACCATCAATGACCACCTCCAACACCAAGACCTTGATGTCCCTCAAACCCCATGACTTTGGTGTCCCTCAAAGAGCAGCAATTATTTTCCCCATCCCCCTGACTCCCTCAGACATTTTGGGGGTGGTGGTGGCCACCTCAGCACCCTGTTTCTCCAGGACCCCCCACCCCAGAGGACCACGGGCCATCCCACCCCTGGAGGGGGGGTTATTTCACCCTGGGGTTTAATTGCCCTTGCCTGAAAAACCCCATCAGCAAGAAGACCTGGGAAAGCAAGATCAAACGTTGGGCCCAGTGACTGCGGCAGCCCCTGTCCACTGTGGGGGATCCCCGCAGCCAGGTAGGGTGGGGTATCCCCCATTTGTACACCCTTGTTTGTACCCCCGTTTATAGCCCCCACATTTATAGCCCTTCCATTTATCAGCCCCATTTTATACCCTCCTAATTTATACCCCCTGTTTATGCTACCCATATACCCACCATGTATTACCCTCCCCATATATATATCCCCCTATATACCCCCTATATACCTCTCCCTGTATATACTCCCATATACACTCCTCCCCATTATACCCCTCCCAATATACACCCTTCCCTATATGTACCCCCCATTTATACCCCGATTTATACCCGCCTTTTTAACCATTTTAGAACCCCATTTACACCCCTCCTTATATATACCCCCTATATACCCCTCCCCATTTATAGCCCCCATTTATACCCCCTTTTTATAGCCCCTCATTTATAACCCTATTTACACCCCTCCTCATATATATGCCCCTTATACACTGCCATATATATACTCTCCGTATATACCCCCATATATACCCCTCGCCATATATAATCTCCATATATATCCCCATATATACAGTTTCCATATATACCCCTCCCCATATATAACCCTCCCCATAGCTACCCCCTATATATTCCCACCCTTTACTCCTGCTCCTGTCCCACATGCAGGACCTTGGGGACCCCCCCCATCGGGGGTACTCCCAGGTGAGTGTTTTGGGGGGGTTCCCCCGGGGGGGGGGGGGGGGGCACTCCCTTGAACCCCCCACGTTGCTCTGTGGAGCCCCCAAACTGCCCCGAAATTACCCCAGGGGCCCCCAGACTACCCCCAGGGACCCCAAAACTACCCCAGAGGCCCCCAGATTATCCCCAGGGAAGCTGAATTACACCCAGGGACCCCCAAAACTGCCTCAGGGACCCTAAATTGCCCCCAGGCACCTCCAAACTGCCCCAGTGATGACAATACTGTCCCAGGGATCCCCAGACTACCCCAGGGACCCCTCAACCTATACCAGGGACCCCACAATTAGCCCCAGTGACCCCAAACTGCTCCTGGGTCCCCCAGCTTCCCCAAGGACCCCAACTTCCCCAGGAACCCCTAAAACTTCCCCCAACGACCTCCAACATCCCTAGGGACCCCAAACTGCACCCAGGGACCTCCAACTGATTCCAAACTGCACCAGGGACCCCCAAACTGCCCCTAAAATTCCTTGAATTATCCCCAGGGACCCCAAAACTACCCCAGGGATGCCTAAAACTGCTCCTGGGTCCCCCCAGCTTCCCCAAACTACCCCAACTTCTCCAGGAACCCCTAAAACTACACCCAAGGACGTCCAACATCCCTAGGGACCCCCAAACTGCACCCAGGGACCTCCAACTGATTCCAAACTGCACCAGGGACCCCCAAACTGCCCCTAAAATTCCTTGAATTATCCCCAGGGACCGCCAAAACTACTCCAGGGATGCCTAAAACTGCCCCCAGGGTCCCCCAAACTACCACTAAGACCAGTTGAATTGCTTCGAGGGACCCCAAATTACCTCAGGGACCCCAAAAACTATCCCTACGGACCCTCAACCTACCCCAGGGACTCTGCAACTGGCCCAGGACTCCCCAGCTGTCCCAGGGACGTCAAAGCTCCCCCGGGGCCCCCGAACATCCTAGCGACGCCCAACATCTCCAGGGACACACAGATTAACCCAGGGACACCAAGATTATCCAGGGACCCCCATACTACCCAAGCAACCCCGCAAACTACGCCCAAGGACTCACAAATTACTCCCAGCAACCCCCAAAACTACACCAGAGACCCCTAACATCCTCACTGACCCCAAAACCACCCCCCATGGGACCCCAAACTGCCACCATGGACCCAGAATTGCCCTCAGGGAGCCCAGGCCTGCCCCCAGGGACCACCAACTGATGCCCAACTGCCCCAGGGACCCTCAAAACTACCCCACGGATGCCCCAAATACCCCCCATCACGCCCCAGCGCCTAGTGCCCCTATATCCCCTCCCTCTTCCAGCCGTCAACACACCCCAAATCAATCGACCCTCCAAAACCAAAAGCGCTTGGGAGGACCCCAGTTCAGAAAGAGAAACTCGAGGGGGTGGGGGGTGTGGAGGGCCCCCATCTGCCAGGAGCCCCCTTCAACCCCCCAGATCCCCATTGTCCCCCATGAGCAATGATGGGGAGACGGACCACAACGATGAAGATTTATGGGTGGAGCTGCAAAGGGTGCGGGAAAAGTAAGTTGGGGGAGTCATGGGGTTTGGGGTGTCTTCCCAATACTGGACAAACTCCGTCTTCTTGCTGGGCTCAGTGCCCGCACTGGGGAATCATCCAGACCTGCATGGGCTCACACATGCCCAGACCCTGGCAGACCCCAGAGCAGGGCTGTCTGCAAATCCTCAAGGGGGCCATGGTCAAGGCAGGGAAGGGGTCGGGTGCTGGGGTGGGCAGTCAAAGCTGGACGGCTGCAGGGGAATGAGGCACTGAGGTCTGTTGTGAGAACTGTGCCGGGAGGATGTTTCCCCAACCCTGAATGCACCCTGTCCCAAGTGGTGCTTGCACAGCAGAGGTCTCGGGCCACATGTGGGGATGCAGGTGTGGGCCAGCCCAGGGACAGGGACAGGGATCTGAACAAAAGCCATGATGCTCCAAGAACCTCCCACACTGATGGAAACCCTAAATTCCCCTCAATCCCCAGCCAGACAGGGCTGTCACCCCAGTTAGTGCAATTGCTGTGCAGACCCAAGAGACATGCTGGGCTGGGAGGTGCAGGGCAGCCAGGACTGACCCCAGCACTCCCAGTAACCTCTCTGCAGCTACAGCAGCTCTCCACAGTTGGGACAAGACTCGCTGAGGCTCTCTCCATGGTCAGGGGTCTCTTGAGGCTGTAGCCACTGGCACTGCCTGCTGGGAACCCCAGACCTAGTTCTGAGCCCCAGTGCCTTGCCACAGCTCTTAGTACCTCCCCTCCCATGCCACCATCCTCTCTCAGGAGCAACACCAAGTGCATTACTCCCTGACCACGTATGCAGAGGAGCTGCTGGAGGTCTTCTCTGCTCACCCATTCTGCCCCAAATGCTGCTTTGGTGTCAGCCCACAGGCACCACCACATTCCCTCTGTGTTAGGTGCTGGGTGTCTCCACATGCCCTCCTCTGAGCCCAGGCAGGGACCCCCAGGGTGTCTCTCTGATCGGAGCTGGCCACAATGCCTGGCTGTGCAGTCACAGGGGATCTTGCTGTTGCCACACTTGGAGAGAAGTTTGTGGCTGTCCTTGCTCACAGTAGGCATGAGGATGGGTCTGGCAGTCAGGAAGGAAAGACAAGGACAAGAGACAATGTGGACAAGAAGCAGGAAGGGAAATTTCACATGAGGTTTAAGGAAAAAAGTACACCTTTATAGTTGATTAGTACTGGGTCCAGGGCCCAGACATTCTCAAAACTCAAATGGAGAAAGCACTCACCAACCTGACCAAACGGACAAGCTCTCCCTGCTCAGAGCAGAGTGTAGCACTAGACACCTCCACTGGTTCCTTCTGACTCTTCTTCGCAGCACCTCTGGAGATGGCCTCGTCTAGTCTAGAGCGGGATGCCCAATACAGGGTCCAGCTGGGTTTTGAATATCTCCATGCATGGAGACTCCACAACCCCTCTGGACAACCTGTTCCAGTGTTCAATCACCCTCACCATAGAAAAGTGTTTTCTTTACGTTGTGAAGGAAGTTCCTGTGCTTCCCTTGCTCCCCAATGTCTGTCACTGGGCACCATGGAGAAAAGCCTGGCTCCCTCTTCTTCATTCCCTCCCGTCAGGTATTGATACACATGGACAAGATCCCCATCAGCCTTCCCTTCTCCAGGCTAAAAAGTCCCAGCTCTCTCAGCCTCTCCTCCTGAAGGATGCTTGTGTGCCTTCCTCATCTTTGTGGCCCTTTGCTGGACTCGCTCCAGTAAGTCCATGTCTCTCTTGTACTGGGCAGCCCAGCGCTGGACACAGCACTCCACACGTGGCTTCAGCAGTGCTGACTAGAGGGGAAGGATCACCTCTCGACCTGCTGGAAAACCTCTCCTGAACGCAGCCCAGGAGGCTGTCGGCCTGCTTTGCCACACAGCCGCACTGCTGGCTCGTGGCCACCTTGTTAGCCACCAAGACACCCTGATCCTTCTCTAGAAACCTGCTTTCCAGGCAGTCAGCCCCCAGCCCCCAGTACTGGTCCATGGCGTTCTGCCTGCCCAGGGGCAGGGCTTTGTGTTTCCCTTTGTTGAACTTGATGAGCTTCCTCTCTGCCCACTTCTCCAGCCTGCCCACGTCCTTCTGAGCCGCAGTGCAATCAGCCACTGTACCAGCCTCTCCTCCCCGTTCTGTATCATCCAGAAACTTGCTCAGGATGCCGTCAGTCCCATCCTCCAGGACTCTAAGGAAAGGCTGAATAGAACGGGACCCATATCAAGCCCTGGGCTACACCCCTGGTGATTATCCTCCAGCTGGACTTTGTGCCACTGGACACAGCCCTCTGGGATTCAGGCACTTTTCAGTCCATCTCATTAGACTAGGACCTCCTTTTATTATCCGTCATGTCCTCATGCTGTCATCTTGTTAGAGGCACCAGAGGACAGGGTGAGACACCTACACACACACATTAACAGCTGACACAATCAAGATTCAGTTCATGGGGACTTTGAGAAACTCTGGGATTCGTCCAACAGAACCTCACCACGTTTTACAAGAGAAGTGGTCATTCCTGCATCCAGGACAGAATAACCCCATGTATCAGGGTAAGCTTGGAGCTGACTGGCTGAGGAGTGACCCTGAGGAGAAGGCCATAGTCACTTCAAGGGATGCTACAGAGGCCAGTGCAGCATGCTGACCACGAATAAGGCCAGCTGCATGTGGGGCTGAATTAGGAGGAGTGTGGCCACCCAGGCAAGGGGAGTTACCTCCTCCCTTCACTCAGCAGGGGTGTGGCCACATCTGAAATAATCTGTGCTGGGGTGGGGCTCCATGTTCTGCAGGAGTGGGGGGAAGCTGTAGAGTTAAGGGGCTGAACACATGACTTGTGTGGAGAGACTGAGGGGCTTGGCATTCTTTTGCCTTGTGACATAGAGACTCAGGGCAATGTCATAGTAGCCTGCAGCTGCTCGAAGGATGCTTTCAGAGAGGATGAAGTTTTTCTTTGTAGAGCAAACAGCATGAGAAAGGAAAAAGTTAGAGTCTGAGCCTGGGCATGATGGAAAGTGAAATGTCACTTGAAGGGTAGTGCTGTGGTGCCACTGGTCACCGAGGGCAGTAAGGGGTGTGTGTCTGTGATGAGCCAATGGCTTTGTGTTTCAAAGACATCAGTACAGGTGGGAATATGTGAGGGTGAGAGCAAGGTGGGGAAGTGAGGATAGTGTGTCTACAGCCTGCAGGGAACAGGCACAGGCGTGGGACAGTGTAGGACATCCTGTGGCAGAGATGGCTGACAACGATATCTGAACAAGAACTGTTTTAGACAGAGAGATAGGAAGGGATAGCTATAATCACAGTTAAGGAGCTGATTAAGGAGTTAATCTGGCTTCTGAAAGATGGGGCAAGTTTCTAGTTTCCTGAAGCTCAAAGCAACAACCTGGTAGTTGGGAAGTATCTGAAGGAACAAAAAGCAAGGCGAGGAGGAAAACTCCCCAGCACAAGACTGCTGGCCCAGAGGCTCCTCAGGCTACTCCTGCTGCCCCTGCGACACAACAGCCTGCCCCGAGCTGCTGCATGCAGAAATAAGTTTCTCTTTGTAATTTCACCCCACCATAAGCACAGAGTTCCTTCTTTGTTCTTATCTAGGGATTTCCCCATCCCCAAGGCACGTTTCCCCAAGGCAGCGTGTCCATGCTGGCCTAGCCAGCCAATACTTCCCATCCCTGTGCTCCATGCAGGGCCCTGAGCTGGCTGTGCTCAGGGCCTATACGATTCTGTGATTCTATACCACCTATACGATTCTGTGATTCTGTGCTGCTCCGCAGGGCAAGTGGGCGGTGGTGCCTGAAACCCACAAGGAGACAATCCCAGGCAGACCCCTGCTGATCATTCAGCACCTCCTGGGGCACTGGGCATGAAGGCTCAGCCCAGGCCCATTCCCTAACACATGGCCCTATGCCCTCCTCCCCTCAGCCCATGGAGACCTTGAGCACAGCAGCACAGCTTTGTAAGTGGAAGTTTCTTCAGCCTGTCCCTCACTTCAGTTCTGCAAGAAGAGTCCAACCTCCAGACACCGGCACTGAGGAAATACCCTTTTATTGCAGAGAAGTGACACAGGAGGCCAGCTGTACCGTAGTACCAGACACACGTACAGAGTCCTCTGGGTCAGACAGGCTGGGTTCATTGCCCTGGAGAAGTGCTGTGGATGCAGACATTCCTGGATAAACTTGGTTATCACAGATAAAATATGCAAAGCACAGGAGGTTCCCGAGGTACATTGGAAATCACTTGTGAAGAGACAGGTGTAGCTTATTGCTGCTGACCAAAAATTAATTGAATCAATTTCTTCAGAGCGTCTTTGAGCTCCTTGTTCCTCATGCTGTAGATGAGGGGGTTCACTGCTGGAGGTAGCACTGAGTACAGAACTGCCACCAACAGGTCCAGAGCTGATGACAAGATGGAGGGGGGCTTCAGGTAGGCAAACATGGCAGTGATCAAAAACAGGGAGACCACGGCCATGTGAGGAAGGCACATGGAAAACGCTTTGTGCCGTCCATGCTTAGATGGGATCCTCAGCATGGACCTGAAGGTCTGCACATAAGACAGCGCAATGAAAGCAAAACAGCCTGAAGCTCAAGAAAAACCAAACAGAAGAAGTCCAGTTTTCCTGAGGTAGGAGTGCGAGCAGGAGATCTTGAGGATCTGGGGGATTTCACAGAAGAACTGGTTCACCTCATTGCCTTGGCAGAGTGGTATTGAAAATGTATTGGCAGTGTGCAGCACAGCATAGAGAAACCCACTGCCCCAGGCAGCTGCTGCCATGTGGACACAAGCTCTGCTGCCCACGAGGGTCTCATAGTGCAAGGGTTTGCAGATGGCAATGTAGCGGTCATAGGCCATGAGAGTGAGAAGACAATACTCCCCTACCATCAAGAACAGAAAGAAAAAGACCTGTACAGCACATCCTGTGTAGGAGATAGCCCTGGTGTCCCACAGGGAATTGGCCATGGCTTTGGGGACAGTGGTGGAGATGGAGCCCAGGTCAAGGAGGGAGAGGTTGAGGAGGAAGAAGTACATGGGGGTGTGGAGGTGGTGGTCGCAGGCTGCAGTGGTGATGATGAGGCTGTTGCCCAGGAGGGCAGCCAGGTAGATGCCCAGGAAGAGCCAGAAGTGCAAGAGCTGCAGCTCCCATGTTTCTGCCAATGCCAGGAGGAGGAACTCTGTGATGGAGCTGGCATTGGACATTAGCTTTCTCTGGGCACGGGGCACTGTCTAAGGAGGAAAAGACAGTGACAAGTTAGAGTAGACTTCTCAGAGCAAAATCACAGCCATTTTTCTTGGACCCCTCCCAGCTACACACACCCACCCTTTCCATTTTCTAGGAGACCTGCAGCTCTCTGGCTTGAGCTCTGGTTGGTGCCAGCTGAGTGTGCCGTGGGGAGCAGGGCCTTTGCCCACTGGATGCCGAGGAGTCAGCCCTGCTCTGCAGCAGTGCGTTCATGGGAAGAGTGGGGCCAGGGGCCAATCCTGGTGTTTGAAATTTTTCAGGTTAAACTACTCCTAACACAGAAGGGCTTGTCGTTATCTGCACTCCCAGTGCTAAGGAATGGGTATGACGGAAGGCAGTTGGAGAGGTTATTTTTAAAGCATTCCTCCATCTCACCTGTGGAATGTTCTTGGAAGTCAGAAACCCTCAGCATTTCTGCCGTACTCAGGGAGAACAGAGTGAGCCCTGCGAGGCAAGAGCATTGTCTGTGCCTTAGTGCAGAGTGAGGGGAGTTGGTCTGTCTCTGTCTTTTGTTCTCAGGTTCTCTGGGATTGCACCTTTCTGAGATGGAGGAGGATCACACTCCCATGTTACCCTGAAAAAAAGCAGGCACTGCTGAGAGCAGAATGATCCACTGCAGACAGCCAAATGTCTTAACCTTTCTCAAGATATCAGCACCCCACTTGAGCCTAGGATACACTTTCCTGCCCATTTCACCGACCCAACAGCATTTCCTCCATTGTAGAACCTCTGCGCTTCCCCATGAGTCTTTCAATTAACCCAAAGATGCTATGAGAAAGATTTGCATTCTAGAGGGCAGCTCACAGCTTGGAAGGACAGCCCAAGGAGATAGAGAAATGTCCTGACCATGGCATCTGATTAAGGGAGAGTCAGCTCATTCCCTAGCTCCACTGGCTGCATTGTCCGCAGCCCCACAGGCTAGAGGAAAGCTGGGACACGTGTTCCCATGGACACACCTGCATGGGAGGACCCAAGATCAGAGCCTGAAAGCAATGCCAAGAGCAGCCAGGAGAGGCAAGGAGAGAGACAGACTGGCACTCAGGAAAGATCTTCCCTTTCCGCAACTCTGCACAATACCTCCCAGATGGTGATAATGCAGGACAGTATCCCTCAGCCCAATTGACCGTCAGTGGGAAATGGGCATGTGGCAGGAGAGATGCCTGTCACCTCTTCTGCTGGTCAAGTGGGCATGGAGGAGACTCCCACCCTAGACCCCACAGCAGTGAGGGCCAAGAGCTGTGCTGAGTGACAGAAGAGAGGTGAGGGGGTTTGCTCAGGGAAGGCATCTGTGCTGCAGGGGGTGGCCAGGAGGTGCCCATAGCTCCCCTGCAACAGGGTTCCCGTTAGCAGTTCCCTCCCTCCCTGCCCATGTCTCTGCTGCCTGGAGCAGTCCCTGCTGGGAGCTCTTTGTCCGCATGTCTCCCCCCTGTCGGTGCTCACAGAACCCACTCCAGCCCCTGTGCTCCCATCTCTTCCCTGCAGCTTCTCCAGAAGTGCAAGGACTAAAAAAGCAGGTGAAAAACCCTGATGAAACTTGAAAGGTGATGCTGGTGCTATCTGTAGCCTCCAGAGTTGGAAACTGAAAACACAGATTCAGGAAAGTTCCTTAACTTTACAGTAATGCCTGCTTTTACCTTCCAGTTGAAAACTCCCCTGCAAAATGTCCCACTGCCCACTCAGCCAACCAAGAGGAGAAAACTCAAAGGGCAGACACCTTTCTGTTCAGGTAACCCCTGCCTTGATGTCTGTCTTGAAGAGTCCTGAGGGTGATGTGGAGCTGTGAGCAGCCCTGACCTACGCAGCACCGTCTCGACAGCAGAGGGACCGTGCTCTGACGGGGGCTGCTCCTTCCACCCACAGCTTCTCCCTGCAACACTGTTGGGATCTCCCAGGAAGGCTGAGTGCTGGCCCTAGGAGGCAGCAGAGTCCCTGCCCCAGTGCACAGCCCCCAGGGTTGCAGGAACCCTGCTCTGAAGGACAGCCCTGGGCACCCTGGGCTGCACACACACACATTCACAGCCCTGCAGCTGTCCCTGGGAGAAGGCAGCTGTCATGCCCTGTCCCTCTGATGGCGCAGCAGGGAAGCCCTGCTGTGCAGCATGTCCTCCTCTACACTAGAGAAACTGTGGAAGTCCTCCTGACTGTGGGCTGTGCCAGCTTTTAGAGATCCTTCCACAAACTGCAGATACATTGCCTTTCATGCAGGTACTTACCACGTACAGGGCTGTGAAGATTTCTCCCCCAGCAAGCTCTCAACTTTCCTCACAGCCCAGACTGCCTTTAAGCTCTCTCTGCCCTGCTCCTCTCCCCTCGGTGTCTGCAGGCAGTGCCCTCAGCCCTGCTGTGCTTTGTAGAGCTGCTGCTCCTGGGCAGAGCTGTCTCTCTGCAGCTCTGCCCACTTGCCATGAGCTCCCTCTGTGCCAGGAGCCTGGCCCAGCTCAGCAGCAGAGGACCAGCCCAAGGCACCACTTTCTCTGCCCCCTCCGGGCTCCCTTGATTTGTGGCTGGGGCTCCAGGGGCACCTACTGTGGAACAAGCTGAAGGAATCACTGATGTTCTCATTCCCTCTCCCAGCTGGGAGAGACGCTTCTTTCCAGCAGGGGCCTTTCTCCTATCAGGAAAAGAGCTGGGCATGAGACTCACCTTTCCATGTTCCATCATTTGCAGCATACGCAGACAGTGGCAGAGAGGAATCTCCTTCACCCTGGTGAGGAAAGGTTTCAGCTAAGCCAGTCGAGGCATCTCATCCGGGGTCTGTAGTCCTGGGGCTAGAAAGGGCCTCAGCTCTCTCCCATGCCTGCCACAAACCTTCAGCAGATGGGATTCCTCTTCCTCAGTTCATGTGTGCATTTCTATGATTTTAGAAAATAGGCATCTGCATGTGAGCTACTTGTCTCGGCTGCCATGCAAATCAATGGAGATGGAGGCCAGGAGTGAGCTTCTCAGATGCGTACACCTGGTGACACTGGAAGTGTCAGAGGTGGTCCAAGATAAGTGCAGGTAATGGCAAACTCTAACGGAGCGGTTCATAGAGAAGGAACAGCATCTGGGGGCATCACCTTGGAGGCTGGTGGGGGATTCCTTTGGCCAGCACCAGATGCCCACATTTAGGAAAACTGAGCTTTTCCCTACTCATGATGGTCAGGACAGCCTATCAAGGTAGTCAGCTGGTCAAATGGACTCATGTGCCATCGGGATATCTCAGTCCCTTTTAAAACTTTTATTTCTCCATCAGCTGTATATACTAGATTGCCATCGACTGTAATTGCAGTTGTCTCATGGACATCCCTACAGTGCCTGACTAAATCCAAGGCAGCTACTCAATGGCCGAACACAGGCCTGTAGTGCTACATAAGATGCCAGGGCTGCACAGCACAACTGCATGTGGCTGGTCAGGACAGCACAGGACCTACAGGAGAGGCATCCCTGTCCAGAGAGGGCGGGTGACTGGCACCGCAGATGGCATCTGAGACAGAGTCAAGTTCTTTTGTTCAGCCACTCTCTTGGCACTGTAGTAAGGCAAGGTCTGACCCACCTCCATCCAGAAGATGCAGGGCAGTTCAGGAACAGGAAGGACATCACATCAGGATCTCCACTCGTTTGCCTGCTCTTCAACTCTGCTGGTTCTTCTTTCAACTGTCCTTTACTCACCCTCTTGATGATACAATCAAGGAACAGTCCAAGGATTGTCACAGTGTTCCTGGAGCACAGGATGTCCACACTCAAGGACATTTTCAGCAGCATCTGTCCTTCCTTGAGATCAGCTTCACATCCACCACAGGCCCTCCTCAGGGGCTGCAGAGACCCCACAGACAGCAAAGCCCTCTCCTGCCAGGGCTGCAGAGCCCTGGCCAGTTTCTCTCTGGCCTTGGGGATACAGCATCTCCTCTTGCTGTGCCATTACTTTGCCATCTGCCATCCACTCCAGCATGGCTCTGCCTCAAGCAAAGCATTTTCACACATGGGGTCTTAGGCACTTGGTCCTGTGTTGGCCTTGTCTAAGCTTGTCCCCAGTTCCATAGCTGAGGTGATGCGGCCCAAGCGTGCACCAATGCCCTCAGCCTGGGTCACAGAGAGGAGGAGTTGGAGTCCCCTGTGCTATCATAGTTTTGAATTCAATGGAAGAAATGGCAAGGAGTGGTGGGACAGCTCACACTGCTAGCGGTGCTGCAATGGTACATACGGGCTTCTCAGGAGAGACAGGCTGGAATGATCAGGAGGGGAATGTCCTATGTGTGCAGGAGCTTGTCATACGTATGGAGCTTCTCTATGGGATGTGGAATAGGTTGGGTGAGCCCTTGTGGGTGAGGGTCAGAGAAGAGACCTGCTAGTGTGATATCATGGTGGGAGACAAAGAAACTGCAATCAAGGTAAGGAATTGGACAAAGCCTTGTTTAAGCAACCCAAGGAAGTCTCCAGATCCATGACCTCAGGTCTTACTAGGGAATTGAATGACCCTGACATTCACTGGAAGGGAAGCAAAGCAGGATGCATGCTGTCCAGCAGGTGTCTGGGGTCTCTTGGTAAAACCTCTTTGCGCAGATGCCAGGTAGGCAACCAAAGGTGATGCTCACTTCAGTCTGGTCTTTGCAAAAGAGGGAGCGCTGATCAGGGACGTGAAAACCAGTGTCAGCCTTGGCTGTAGTGACCAGGAGCTGCCTACAAAGCACCGTGATGGGGAAATCCCCCAAACCCTCTCTGGGAGCTCAACATGCTGGCGTGCCTCTCTAAAGTGCTTGCACGCTAATGCAGACAGTACGGAGAATAAACATGAGGAGTTATGCATCTGTGTGCAGTGGCAGGGTTACGATCCTGGCGGGGTGGCTCCCATGACTGGAATGTTGCAAAGGAGGGATAAGGGCTCTCTAGGAAGGAGAAGATGGGAAGGGGAGGGGGCAGAGTTGCCCTTCATGTGAGAGAGCAGCTGAAGTGCATGGAGCTCTGCCTGGGGGTGCAGAGGCAGCCGATGGAGAGCTTATGGGTGAGGACTAAAGAGAGGAAAGGTAAGGCTGACGCTATAGTGGGTGTCTGCTATAGGCTACCTGACCAGGAAGAATAAGTGGACCAGGCCCTCTGCCGACAGATAGGAACAGCCTCACGTTTGCAGGCCCTGTTCCTCCTGGGGGATTTCAACCACCCCGATATCTGCTGGAGGGACAACACAGCAGGACTTAAGCAGTCCAGGAGGTTCCTGCAGTGCCCTGTTGATAACCTCCTCATCCAAGAGAGAGAGGAGCCAATGAGGAGAGGTGCTCTGCTGGATCTCCTCTTCACCCACAAGGAAGGGCTCATTGGGGATGTGAAGGTGGAAAGAAAGCCTTGGCTGCA
Organism: Ciconia boyciana; assembly: GCF_034638445.1. NCBI lineage: Eukaryota > Metazoa > Chordata > Aves > Ciconiiformes > Ciconiidae > Ciconia > Ciconia boyciana. The sequence goes on from NC_132968.1 coordinate 446,534, forward strand.
GTGGCCATGAGATGGCGGAGTTCAGGTTCCCAAAGGCAGACAGAAGGGTGAACAGCAAGCTCACAACCCTGGACTTCAGGGGAGTAGACTTTGGCCTCTTCAAAGATCTGCTTGGAAGAGTCCCGTGGGATAAGGCCCCAGAGGGAAGGGGCTGGGGCCATGAAAACTGGTTAATATTCAAGGATCACCTCCTCCAAGCACAAGAGAGCTCCATCCCAATGAATACAAAGTGAAACAAAAATGCCAGGAGGCCTGTGTGGATGAACAAGGAGCTCCTGGCCAAACTCTGATACAAAGAGGAAGCTTACAGACCGTGGAAACAAAGACAGGTAACCTAGGAGAAATACAGAAACCTTGTCCGAGCATCATGGGATGACCTTAGGAAAGCTAAAGCCCAAATGGAATGAAATCTGGCCAGGGATGTCAAAGACAGCACAAAGGGCTTCTGTAAGTACCCGGGAGACAAAAGGCAGGCTAGGGAAAATGTGGGCCCATTGCTCAACGAGACGGGGGGCCTGGTTACACAGGACATGGAAAAGGCTGAGACACTGAAGGCCGCCTTTGCCTCAGTCTTTCCTAGCAAGAGTGGCCTTCAGGAATGCCAGGTCCCAGAGACCAGGGGGAATTCTGGAGCAAGGAAGACCTGCCTTTGGTGGAAAAGGATCAGGTCAGGGAATACTTCAGCAAACTGGACATAGGTAAGTCCATGGGCCCTGATGGCATGCACCCACAAGTGCAGAGGAAACTGTCTGATGTCATTGTGAGGCTACTCTTGATAATCTTGGATCCATTGTAGTGGAAGAAGTGCCCGAAGCATGCACTAAAGCACATGGTACTCCTGTCTTCAAGACAGGCAAGAAGGAGGACCCAGGGAACTACAGGTCGGTCAGCCTCAGCTCGATCCCTGGGACAGTGATGGAGCAGCTATCACTGGAGAAAGATGGAGAAAACATTTCCAGGCACATGAACGACAACAAATCATCAGGAGGAGACAGCACGCATTCACCGAGGGGAAGTCATGGTTGACCAACTTGATAAACTTCTACGCCAAAATGACTGGCCTGGTAGATGAGGGGAGAGCAGGGGCTATTGTCCACCTGGACTTCCGTAAGATCTTTGACACAGTCTCCCATAAGATCCTCATAGAGAAGCTGTTGATGTACTGGCTGGATGTGCAGACAGTGGGCCGGACCTGAAACTAGCTGAGTAGCTGGGCCCAGAGGTTGGTGAGCAGCATTGCAAAGTCAAGCTGGAGGCCAGTACCTAGAGGTGTGCCCCAGGGACCCGCAAAGGAGGGTCCAGTCCTGTTTAACATTTTCACTAATGATCTGGATGATGAGGAAGCGTGTACCTCGGCAAGTTTGCAGATGACACCAAGCTGGGCAGAGTGGCTAATATGGCAGATGGTCATGCTGCCATCCAGAGGGACCTTGACAGGCTGGAGAAATGGGCTGGCAGGGACCTCATGAAGTTTGACAAGGACAAGTGATATGCCCTGCCCCAGGGAGGGAAAACGCCATGCACTCCAATATGCTGGGGGCCACCCAGCTGGAAAGCAGCTCACTAGAATAGGCCCTGGGGGTCCTGGTGGGCAGCAGGTTGACTATCAACCAGCACCGTGTCCTTGCTGCAAAAAAGGTGAATGGTATCCTGGGCTGCATCAGGCAAATTACTGCCAGCAGGTCAAGGGAGTGCTGTGTCCTGTCCACACCTGGAGTGCTGTGTCCAGTTCTGGGTTCTGCAGTACAAGAGAGGCATGGGCATAATGTAGAGAGTCCAGCAAAGGGCCACAAAGTTGATGATGGGACTGAAGCATCTCACCTATGAGAAAAGGCTGAGAGAGCTGAGACGGTTTAGCCTGGAGAAGAGAAGGCTCAGAGGGGATCTTAATAATGTCTATAAATACCTGAAAGGAGGGTGGCAAAGACGATGCAGCCTCCTTTCAGTGGTGCCCAGTGACAGGAAAAGAGACAATGGGCACAAACTGAAACACAGGAGGTACCCTTTGAACATCAGGAAACACTTTTTCACTGTGAGGGTGACTAAGCACTGGCACAGGTTGGCCAGGGAAGTTGAGGGGTCTCCATCCCTTAGAGAGATTCCAAAGCTGTCTGGACATGGTCCTGGAAAACCAGCTCTAGGTGGCCCTGCTTGAGCATGGAGCTTGGAATAGATGAACTCCAGAGGTCCATTGCAACCTCATCCATTCTGTGATTCTGAGGAACAAGAACAGGAAGAGGAGGAGGAGGTGGAGGAACAATTGGAGGAAAACCAAAAGGGACGATAAAAAACAAAACAAAACAAACAAAAAAAAAGAGAGAGATGGTAGAGAATGAGAAAAAAGTAGTGGAGGAGAAAGAGAAGAGGATGAGTAGCAACATGATGAACAACAGAGGAGGTTGAGAGTGAGAAGCAGGAGGAGAAAGAGAAACAGGAAGAGGAAGAGGAGGAAGAAGAAAACCACAAACAAGAGGAACAGGAGGAGAAGGAGGAAAAACAGATGGTGGAAGAGGAGGGTGATCAGAAGGAAGAAAAGGAGAAATCGTGGCAGGATTAAAAAGAAGAACAGGAGGAGAAGAAAAAGAGCAATGCAGATAAAGTTGAGAAGGATTAAAAGGAGGAGTAAAAGGAGAAGAAGGAGGTGGATGAACAAGAACAGTGACAGCAGAAGTATAAACAGAAGGAAGAGGAGTAAAAAGCAGGAACAGGACCAGGAAGAAAATGAAGGAGGAGGACAAAAAAGAGAAGAATGGAGAGGGGAAAAAAAAAAAAAAAGAAGAAAGAAAAAGAAGAGGAGGAGGAACAAAGATAGAAAAACCATAAACAACCAGAAGAGGAGGAGGAAGACTCTAAGAAAGAGGAAAAGGAGGAGGAGGAGTAACATCAGTAACATGAATAGGAGAAGGAAGAGGAAAACGGAAGGAGAAGAAGGTGAAGTAAGCAACAGGAAGAGAAGGCAAAAGGAAGAGGACAGGAGAAGGAAACAATACGAAGAGGAGGAGAAGGAAACAGGAAGAGGAAGAAAATGAGGAGGATGTAACAGGAGGAGAAGGAAGAGAAAGAGAAGAAGGCAAGAGAAAGAGGAGGCAACAGGAGGAAGAGGAAGAAGAGCAGGAGGAGGAAAAAAAAGACAACAGGAGGCAATAGGAGGAGGAGGAGGACATAAAGGCATCATCAGGAACAGGAGGCAACAGGAGTTAACAGGAGGAAAATGAGGAGAAGGAACAGGAGGCAACAAGAGGGAGAGGCAACAGGAGTCAAGTGGAGGCAACAGGAAGCAACACGAGGTAACATCCAGAGGAGGCAAGAGGTGGCAACAGGAAAGGGGGGAGGCAACAGGAGGAAACAGGAGGAAACAGCATGCAACAGGAAGAGGAGAAAGAGGAGGAGGAGAAGAAGGCAACAGGAGATAACAGGAGGATGATGAGAACAGGCAAAAGGAAGAGGATGGAACAGGAAGCAAGAGGAGGCAACAAGAGACAAGAGGAGGAGGAAGAGGAGGAAGAGGAAACAGGAAGATGAAGAGGAAGAACATAAGCAATCCGAGATAGAACAGGAGGAGGAGGCAACAGGAGGAGAAGGGGGAGAAAGTGAAGGCAACAGGAGGCAACGGGAGGCAACAAGAGACAAGAGGAGGAGGAAAAGGAGAAAGAGGAAACTGGAAGAGGAAGACGAGGAACATAAGCAATCCGAGATAGAAGAGGAGGAGGAGGAGGAAGAGGAGAAGGCAACAGGAGGAGGAGGAGGAGGAGGCAATGGGAGGCAATGGGAGGCAACAGGAAGAGGAGGAGGAAGAGAAGGCACAGGAGGAGGAGGCAACAAGGGGAGGAGAATGAGGTAAGAGAAGGAAGAGCAGGAGGAGGAAGAGGAGGAGGAGGAAGAAGAAGGAGGAGGGTGAGGAGGCAACAGGAGGCAGGAAGAGTGAACATGAAGAGGAGGAAAAGGAGGAGGTGGCAACAGGATGCAACGGGAGACAACAGGAGGCGGATGAAGCAACAGGAGGCAACAGGAGGCAAGTGGAGGAGGGGGCAACCAGAGGCAGCAATAAGAGGAGGAAACAGGAGGCAACAGGAGGCAAGAAAGGGCAACAGGAGAGAACAGGAGGAGGAGGACACAGGAGATCAGGATGCAACAGGAGGAGGAGGATGCAAGAGAAGGAAACAGGAGAAGGAGAAAGAGGAGGAAAAGGAGGACACAAGGAGTAACAGGAGGCAAGAGGAGGAGGAGAAAAAGGAATAGGATGCAAGAGGAAGAAACAGGAGCCAAAATGAGGAGGAGGAGGAAGAAGCCACAGGAGGTAACAGAAGAAACAGGAGCCAACATGAGTAGGAGGAAAAGGCAACAACAGAGAACCAGAGGCAAGAGGAAGAGGAGGAGGAAACAGGAGTCCACACGAGGGAATAGGAGGAGGAGGCAAAGAGAACAGGAGGAGGCAAAAGGAGCAGGAGGCAACAGGAGGAAACAGGAGGTGACAGGTGGAGGAGGGGGCAAGAGGAGGCAAGAGGAGGAGGGGGCAAGTGGAGACAAGAGGAAAAAACAGGAGAAGGAGGAGGAGGAGTCAAGAGGTGGAGGAGGCAACAGGATGCAAAAGGAGGAGGAGGAACAAGAGACACCAGCAGGCAACAAGAGGGAACAGGAGGAGGAGGAAGAGGCAACAAAGGGCAACAGGAGAATGATGAGGAGGAGGCAACAGAAGGAAACAGGAGGAGGAGACAACAGGAAGAAACAGTAGGAGGAGGCAACAGGAGGCAACAGGAGGATGAGCCAACAGAAAGACAGGAGACAACAAGAGAAGGAGGAGACAAGAGAAAGAGGAAACAACAAGTGGCAAGAGAAACCAACAGGAGGAGGTGATGAGGAGGCAAGAGGAGGAAACTAGTCAATGGGAGGCAAGAGGAGGAGGAAGAGGAGGAGGAGAGAAGAGGATGCAAATGGAGCAGGAGGCAACAGAAGACAGTAAGAGGCAACAAGAGGAGCCATAAACAGGAGGCAAGAGGAGGAGGAGGGAAATGGAGGCAACAGCAGGATGAGGAAAAGGAGGCAAGAGGAGGAAAGAGGAACCAAGAGGAGGGAGAGGAGGAAGAGGCAAGACTAGGCAACAGGAGGAGGAGAAAGAGGCAAGAGGAGGCAATGAGAGGTGAAGGGAGAGCCAACAAGAGGAAACAGGAAGCAACTTGAGGGAGAGGCAACCGGAGGAATCAGGAGGAGACAACTGGAGGCAACAGGAGGCAAAAGCAGGCAACAGGAGAAGAAGACAACAGAAGGAACCAGGAGGCAATAAAAGGAGGAGGAGGAAGAGACATCAGGAGGCAACAGGAGGCAACAAGAAGAAGGGGAGGAGAAGGCAACAGGAGGTGATGAGAGGCAAAAGGAAGAGGAGGAAGAGAAAGAGGAAAGAGGAGGAGGTGGCAAAAGGAGGAAACAGGACACCAGAGAAGGAGACAACAGGAGGCAAAAGGAGGATGAGGAAACAACAGGAGGAGGTGAAGAAGCAACAGGAGGCAACAGGAGGCAACAGGAGGCAACAAGAAGAGGCTAGAGGAGTTTATCTGGACGATCCGGTCCAGATGTCATCGGTGGTATGGAGTCTTCCTGGCAACCAGTCACTAGCGACATCCCTGAGTGACCAGCACTTGGGCCGACACTGTTGAAGATCTTTATTATCTCCCTGTATGACGGGATGGAGGTCACCTTCAGCTCCTTTGTGGATGATGGCAATGTGGGGGGGAGACTTTTACCTACCTCACCTACTTCACCCTGCCTTGAACGGGAGAGTTGGACAAGACAATGTTCGAGTCTCTTCCAACCTGAGTTACTCTGTCATGCAATGAGTGCTTCCCTTGGAGAGTTCACTGAAGATAGAATAGGCAGAGGAAGGAGAAAAGACAGAGAGGCAGAAGTAGAGACATCAAATGTGCCAATATAAGTACAGTCGTTCTTCTGAGCAATGTTTCTGAATTTGAACCATTGATAAACAAAATTTCCTGTGGTAAGTGTCTGCATAAAGCTATTTCCATAGAGCAAGAGGGCATAATCAGCTTGCTAGTACAGACCCTTGGTGCTGTTAATACAAATTTTTTTAAAAAAAAGTAATTAAAAAACTAGCAATGCTGGAAACAAAGAGTTTTTCAGCTATTATCTTGAGTTCTTTTATGCTGAAGTTACAAGTTTTTCTGAAAATCTACATTCCGGGCTTGATTCAGTGATCCACACAGAGGTGGCCACTGCCCTGGGGTAGCTGAAGCACCCATGTGTTCGAGTTATATGGGAGCACTGCTGGAGCATGAGCTGGAGGGCAGGCAGAGTACCTTAGGGGTGGCGGAGGGCATCACCTGCCTCCAGCACTGCTGGGCAGGCTGAGCAAGAACCTCTCCAGCACAGCAGCACATTGTGTCCCCTTGGATGCTGGCTGTGAGGTCACTTCTGACCAGCCAGCAGTGGGGAGGCAGGTACTCTGAGGTCTTGAAAGCCATTACAATGCTGTCCCCAACAAGATGAGAGATTTGGGGAGGTCAGGGGTAGCTGGGACAAGATTTGGGGGAGGGAAGAGAGGTTTGGCCAACAGAGAGGAAAGACTTTGAAGGGGAAAGAGGTGTTCGGGTAATTTTGATGCTAATGGGACAGTGACTGTGAAAACACTCATGTTGGGCATCTACCCTGTTTCTAACCAGTAACCTTAAGCCCTAACCCTACCCCTAAATGGCACCCTTCACCCTGACACGAATCCACTACTCTAATCCCTAACCTCTAACTGGACCTCTAAACCAAAGCCCCAAACCATAAACTCCTACTCTTACCCTATTCCTCACTCAAATTCCCAGCCTTTACCCAAACATTAAACTGCTAGCCTTGACCCTAGCCCTCTCACCAGCTCTACACACAACCCTAACCCACAAAGTGAGCCAATATCCTCACACTAACTAGACACCCTCAGCAGAACACCAAACCCTCCCCGTAAGCCCAACAGGGACGAGGTCTTTGCCCTCTTGGCTATGGCAGTTGCCTCTGCTACCGAGGCCTACCAGGAGAAACCAGGAGTCTTTGGAGGCTCTGGATTTTGTTTCTTCCTCGCCTCTTCTTGGGGAGGCCGGGAAGTGTTGCACAGTTTTTTGACACTTGGCATTGCTCATCCTCACATCCCCCTGCCCCCAGGAAGAGCCCTGAGCCACTCGTGAGGGACAAGATCTGCCTTCCCAGGGCCTCGGGGTCAGGGCTTGGCCTTGCTGCTTCATAAAACAAACCAAGGCTTTTCTCAGCATTACAGCCCCCTGCAGATTGCCTTTGCCTACCTGCAATCAGAGCCTCCAGTTATCTGCTCTAACGAGTCCTTGGGGAGGCTTTGTCAGTAATGGCCCTCAGTGGGGCCAATCAATGCTTCAAGGTTTTTCTTCTGGCTTTGACTTCTTGAGAGGTTTGTTCAGTCTCCTCTCAGTATCTGAGCTTCACAGACCCAGGGACAAATACACCATGGGGCTCATACAGAAACCCCTAATGAGCTAGTTGCCTTCCTGTACTTTTCTTCACGTCTTCAAGACTTGTACAGCTAATTGGAAACATTTCATAGGGTAGTTTAAGAGGAAGATTTCAAAGTGCACCTAATAAAAACTATTTTTTTTAACGTGGTATTTTATTAAATTCAGTTTAAAGAAGAGGTGATAGCAGCATTCTCCAATTGATATTGATGCAGAGTGTCTCCTCAGGAATTCTGGACAGGCAGGAGAAGCAGTCCCTTGAGGTCTGACACTGTATGGACAACCTTGCTCCTCACCTCCCCAGCCTCACCATTTCTGTCATTGGCCACCTGGGACTCGCTTCACTTTGCCTTACCTCAGACTTCACTGACCTCTGGGAGCTGAATGTTACAGCTCCATGGCACCATCTCCCACCTGATCTCCTTAGAGAACCGGCTGCACACAGGCACAGAAGGAATATGATGAAGTTTCATGAACAATAAAACACACTCCTCAACCATATGCTAAGTACAAACTGCCTCTCATGAGGCTGACTTTCTACAAGGCATAATCTTATGAGAAATGTTGTAGATCAATAGATACAAAAAGAGAGACATAAACATAATTAAAGAGTTGGCTCGTAAAAAGGGACAACTACACTACTGAAAGACAGGCAAGCTTATAGTCCATAAAGCTCAAAGCAGCAGCATAGGTGAGAGGTATCCGAATGAACAAAGAGTAAGGGAAGGAGTAAAGTGGAGAATAATGGCAAGGGCCTTTGTCGAGGCAGTCTGCATCTGAAAAGATGACTTTAGAAATGGTCTTTGTGTCAGGGCAGGTGAAAGTATATGAAAGATGAGAGAAATTAAATACAATGTATAACAGACAGAATAGCGGTAAGGAAGTTATAGGGGAAGATTGATATTTCTGTGGAATGTGCCTTTGGAAAGGCCAAGGGATTGGTAGAGGTCTCTTGTGAGTGAGGACAAGCCTATGTTGCACCCGCCTTTGAAAGAGGCCAAAAGTGCACCCCAGGGAACCACAGGCTGTACAAGCTCACTTTGGTGAGGAGTGTGCCATCAGCTGGAGTCCTCTTGGGTGACATGTCTGGGACACTGAAAGAGAAGAATGTGTCCACAAGCAGTCAGCATGGACTTCCAAAGGGTAAATCATGCCTCGTCAACTTGCTTGCCTTCATGACGAAGTAACTGCATTTGTGCGTGAGGGGACAACAGTGGATGTTGTTCACCTCAGCTTAAGCAAGGCTTGTGGCATGGTCTCCCTCATTATTCTTGTACCCAAGTTAGGGCATTAGAGCCTGGACGGGTCAACAAACAGCTGGGTAAAACACCAGTTGGACGATGAGGCTGAGAGCAGTGGTGAAGGGGTCATAGCCTACCTGAAGGCCACTGGCACATCCTGGGGCATTGTGGGGCAGCACAAGGGACTCTGCTGGACCCTGTGCAGTTTAACATGTGCATCCATGACCCAGAGGAGGAAACTCTCACCACATTTATCAATGACACTACACTGGAAGGACCATTCCTGTGCCTTAAGATTGTCATTCAGGAGAAACCGGACAGGCAGGAGGACTGTCCTGCCAGGAACTTCATGAACTAGAAGAAGAACAAAGGCCAGATCCTGCACCTGGGATAGACTAACGGCTTGCAGTGGCAGGGGCTGGGGACTGCCTGGCCAGGGACCAGCTCTGCGTAAATGGCCCTGGTGGAGCGGGGGTACAGAGAGCACAACACGACCCAGCAGTGATCTACACAGCCCAGTGCGACCTGGAAACAAAGGCAGCCAGCAGTATCCTTGAGTGTATAAAGAAGAGCCTCACCAAAAGTGTGAGGGGAGAGATCGTCTCCCCCTGCTCATCACTCGTTAGACCACCTGGACACTCCTGTGTCCACTTCTGGGCCCCCAGGTTCAAGTGTACTGGGTCTGGCTGGGATGGTGTTAACTTCCTTCGTAGCAGCCCCTATGGTGCTATGTGTTTGCATTTGTGCCTCAAACAGCGTTGATAACACACCAGTGTTTTGGCTGTTGCTGAGCAGTGGTTGCAGAGTGTCAAGGTCTTCTCAGTTTCACACTCTGCTCCCTCCCAGTGAGTAGGCTGGGAGCGGGCAAGGAGTTGGCAGGGGGACACAGCCCAGAAAGCTGACCCCAGCTGACCAAAGGGATGTTCCATACCAGATGATGTCATGCTCAGCAAGAAGAGCCAGGGCAGAGGAAGAAGGAGGTGGTTTTTGTCATTCAAGGTGTCTGTTAAAGGGAGGCTGGCTGGGCATCAGTCTGCTTGTGAGAGGTGGTGAGTGATTGCCCATGCGTTGCCTGTTGGTTTTGGTTTATGTTTGGTTCTATCTTTTTCTTTTGCCTGTTAAACTGTTTTTATCTCAACCCACAAGCTGCACAGCAACTCATGCAGCAGCACTGGTAGGGACCTGACCGGCTAAGGAGTTCCCTGCGGAGAAGGGCCTGGGCACCGTAGCAGATGCCATAGGAGCCAGTGGGTCTCACAATTCCAAAGGAGAATAAAGAGGTGCGGGTCCAGGAGAGGTCAAGCAAGATGGAGGTAGGGACATAGAGCATGAGGTGTGAGGAGAGTCTGAGGGAAGTGGGCCTCGCTAGAGCCTGCTGAAGTGGAGGCACAGGGCAACCTAATGAGAGCCTACAGCTACCTGGAGAGATGATGGAGCCAATGAGTGTCTCTTCTGCAGTGGCCAATGAGATGACAGAGGCAACAGCCACAAACTGCCTCTTGGGAGCTCTAGGCTGAGCCTTAGGAAAAATATAAGGGCCTAGGAGGAGCGTTGCTGTGATCTCCACCTTTGGAGCGCTTCAGGTTTCAGCTCCACAAAGTCGCAGCCAGCCTGGAGGCTGGAGTAGAGAGCCCCAGCAGTCTCTTCCCCACCAACCCTTGCATGAGCCTGTGCCTTGCAACGTGCCCTCCAAGAAGACACTAAGCTGCAGGTGAGGGTCCCTACATCACAGGACAATTCAGGGTAAAAGGGAGCTCAGGAAGTCTCAACTCCAACGCCCAGCTCCAAGCAGGGCCAGCTCTGGGCTCAGAACAGGTAGCGCAGTAAATGTCAGCATTTGCAGAGAGAGTTTACACATGAACCAGGCATCTAAGGCACCGTTACAGAAATGGAGATGAGGCATTTGACCAGCTCCCTGAACACAGCTGTCACTATGCCATGCCTCCTGAGACTCCTGGGAACATCCACTTTCTTGTGCAGAAGAGTATGATTCTTCTGCAAGTTTCCTGGCACATCTCCAGAGCAGGGGTGCTTTAGGCTGTAAAAAGAATTGAAAAAAGCCTCTGACTTGGGTACTATCAACTTAATTACTAAAGAGAGGGAGGTGGAGGGATCTCAGGGCTTCCAGGTTCCTGCTGAAGATTTCAGCCTCCAAGAAAGGATCTCCAAGAAAGGAGTTTTCAACTAATAGAGCCTTTTGATCATTTCACTTGTGATGGCTCTGCTGCCCACTTTCCACAATTGGCACCCAGAAAGTTCACCTGCTTTTCCTTCCTCTCCTCCGCAGACATGACCAAGTGATGGGAAGAAAGGAAACAGAAAGGCCCTAGGCCTCTGTGAATCACCTGGGGTGTGGCCCTTGGAGGGCCACAATGTCACTTCATTGTACACCCCATAAAGAACCAAGCTGGGAAGTGAGACTGCAAGCCCCAGTCAACAGGGTTCATGGACAGGCAAGGCTGTGTCTATGGCTGGTCTGGAAACCAGTACACCTACAGCATAGCTCCAGCTGGGGCTGAAGCTCAGGCTTGGGCTTCAATGGTCCCCTGGGCCCATGGACAGAGTTGTGGGTCCAGGCCCCACGTTAGGCTGGTCGGGTCCATGAAGGCCTAGGGATGCTCTCAGGGCCCTGACACTGCCCCCATGGGATCCCACCTGCCAGTGCCCTCCAGAGGCCAACTTCTCGTGCCCTGAACTCCAGGCTCTGTGCTCTGCTACCCTCCTTCCCCACCTCCCTTCTGGGAGACCAGCATTTCATGGTCACCACAGCCAAGGCTGACACTGGTATTCACATGCCTGACCAGCTCTTCCTCTTTTGGGAGTGCCAGGTCCAGGTGAGCAGAAGACTGAAGGGACTCTTTGTCAGCTCCGCTAAGAACGTTTCCACAAACAGCACAAGAAACCTCCTGGAAGGTTTGCATCCTGTGTCTCCCTTGATCACTGAATACCGAGGAAACGGAGTCCCCCAGAAGAGCCAGGTCCTGTGATCCACTGATTTCCTCAGATCATTTAATCGAGACATTGTTCATTCCTCACCCTGATGTATGACCTGTAAATGGCTGGGATGGAGATAATGTTCTTCATAGCAGCCCACAGGGTGATGTGCTTTGGATTTGTTACTAACACAGCACTGATAACGCAACAGTGTTTTGGCTATTGCTGCACAGTCCTTGCAGAGCATGAAGGCTTTCTCTTTTTCCCACTCTGGCCCTGCAGCAAGTAGGCTGGGGGGACACAAGAAGTTGGCAGGGGCACAGCTGGGACAGCTGACCCAGAATGACCAAAGGGATATTCCATTGCAACTGATGGCAGGCTCAGAAAAAAAAAAACAAAACGTCCAAACTCAACGGAAGAATGAAAAAGGGGAGATATTTGTGATCAAGGCATTTGTCTTCCCAAGGCCTGCTTTCCTGGAAATGGCTAAACATCTGCCTGCCGATGGGACGTAGTGCATGAATTCCTCATTTTGCTTTGCTTGTAGACACAGCTTTTGCTTCACCTATTAAAATGTCTTTGTCTTGACCCATGAGTTTTCTTGCTTTTGCACTTCCAATTCCCTCCCCCGTCCTGCTGGGGGTGGTGGGGGTAGGGGAGAGTGAGCAAACAACTTTGTGGGTGCTTAGCTGCTGCCTGGGGTCAAACCAAACTGAACACCTACCACAGTGCCAACATTTCTGGCCTCTTTACCCACACACACCTTGACCAATGAGCTTTTCTGATTTATTTTCTCCCCTTGTCCTGTTGAGCTGGGGGAGTGAGCAAGCGGCTGGGTGGCTGTCTGGCTGCTGGTCAACGTTAACCCACCACAGGAGCACGCCAGGACTGCTGCACCCAGTATGGGGCTTCCCAGCACAATACAGACCCTGACAGACTGGAGCAAGTCCTGCAGAGGCCAGAAGGATGGTTGGGGCCTGGAGCACGTTATGGACAAGGAGAGGCAGAGAGAGCTGGGGTTTTGAGAAATCCCTCAGAGTCAAACACTGGGGCAAGGACCCAGGCCAGCTGGTGGGATCTGAATCACTGGACAGTTTCAGTATTTGTCAAGACAAGGCCATGAGCACCTACTCTAGCTGGATCTGTCTGAGAATGGGCTTGGCTGAGAGAGCAGCTGTGACAAGAGCTCTGGGACTTGGTGTGTAGAGTGTCAGTAGGAAACTGGTTTCCTCTTTATTAATCATGACTGTGGAGTTGGGTATCTCTAAGCCTCGGAGGAGGACGGAGGTGACCATACAGCAAAGGTCCCTTCTCACGGCTGGGGTGTATGGCCAGAGATGGAAATGGCTGGTGTGTGGGACCAGTCTGGGACAATTTTCCTAGGGCAGCTTCCCCGGGGTGTCCAGGGAACATGGCACAGACCGAGCCCCTCTCTTCTGCACCTTTGGTGCCTTGCTTCCTTCATTTTGTCACCTGGCTCTGCCTTGTGAGCACCCTGCTGTGTGCCCTTCTCCTGCACACACACACAGCTTAGCTCTACACTGGTGTTTCCTCTTCCAGGACTTTTCCAGCCCAGCCCCAGCTCCAGCTCTCCACACCTCCCTGGCCCCATGGCAGTGCCCACCACAGGGGGCTGCAGCACTCTGGGCACTCAGCCACAGCTCCGGCTGCTCTGAAGGGCACAGCAGCTCCTGGAGGTCAGACAGGGGGGTCAGCCTCCCCACCAGCCCCAGGGCTGCTGCTGGACAAAAGGGCAAGCGGAAACAGAGGCCAGTCAATCTCTAGCTCTGCTGCATTCATATTGTAGGTTGGCCCTCCCCCTGACTGCATTTGCACCCTGCTCTTCCCCACCAGCACCTCTCCCTAGGACAGGGCGAGTGTCCTGGCCCTGGGGCTCCTCGAGCACCTCCTGCATCTCTCCAGTCTCCCTTTGCCATGCCCACTGGGTCCACACTGACTCCCATGGCACTGCAGAGTCCTTCTTTGTGCATACCTTGATTTCGTGCTTTGCTTTTGGGGTGTTTGAGGGTGTTTCACTTTGTGTGCCTCCATTCACTCCCAGACCCAGGGCACATCTTGAGCGCTTGTCCTCTCCTGACCGCTCTAAATTCATTTCCATAAAGACGGCTATAAGCCATGAGTCCTGACATATGTGAAACAGCCTGAGGAGGGAATGGGGAGCTCATGCACCATCTTACACCAACAAGAAAGCCTTTAAAACCAGAACTTCTGGTCCAGTGGAACCCAATGGTATTGTGAGCTAAACCACAAACACAGTGAGAACATATGTAGAAAAGAATTTTAAAAGACCAATTCCTTGGACATTTTAGTGGCAGCCACTTGGGAGGAAGAGCCCAACCTTCAGGCACTGCAACCAGGAGATCCCCTTTTATTGAAGAGCTGCTCTTAGGCAGTCACATCTGACACAGTATGGTGCTAGGGTGAGACCCAACAGGTAAAGCTGCAAGACTAGAAGTAACAACCTAGAAAATTATATGTAAGTAGACTTCTTTCAGGGAAAAAAGCAGACTGGTGGCCTTAGAGAAGCTCCGGGAAATGTGAAGTGCTGGGAGGCAGGCTGTTGTCAGTGACGCTATGTCCATTGGGTCAGTTTCCATAGGGCATCCTTGAGCTCCTTGTTCCTCATGCTGTAGATGAGGGGGTTGACTGCTGCAGGCACCACCGAGTATAGAACTGACACCACCAGGTCCAGGGATGGGGAGGAGATGGAGGGGGGCTTCAGGTAGGCAACCATGCCAGTGCTGATAAACAGAGAGACTATGGCCAGGTGAGGGAGGCATGTAGAAAAGGCTTTGTGCCGTCCCTGCTCAGAGGGGATCTTCAGCACGGCGCTCAAGATCTGCGCATAGGACACCACAATGAACACAAAACATCCGAATACAAAACAGACACTAGCCACAAGAAGTCCAGCTTCCCTGAGGTAGGTGTCTGAGCAGAACAGCTTGAGGATCTGGGGGACTTCACAGAAGAACTGGTCCATGGCATTGCCCTTGCAGAGTGGTAGTGAAAATGTATTGGCAGTGTGCAGCACGGCATTGAGAAACCCACTGCCCCAGGCAGCTGCTGCCATGTGGACACAAGCTCTGCTGCCCACGAGGGTCTCATAGTGCAGGGGTTTGCAGATGGCAATGTAGCGGTCGTAGGCCATGACAGTGAGAAGAAAATACTCAGCTGATATAAAAAAGAAAAAGAAAAAGACCTGGGCCACACACCCTTGGTAGGAGATGGCCCTGGTGTCCCACAGGGAATTGGCCATGGCTTTGGGGACAGTGGTGGAGATGGAGCCCAGGTCGAGGACAGAGAGGTTGAGAAGGAAGAAGTACATGGGGGTGTGGAGGTGGTGGTCACAGGCTACGGTGGTGATGATGAGGCCGTTGCCCAGGAGGGCAGCCAGGTAGATGCCCAGGAAGAGCCAGAAGTGCAGGAGCTGCAGCTCCCGTGTGTCTGCGAATGCCAGGAGGAGAAACTTGGTTATGGAGCTGCTGTTGTACATTTGCTTCCTCTGGCTATGGGGGCCTGTCCAAGGAGGAAAAGGCAGTGAAGAGTTAGGACACACAACTCTCAGCAAAACCTGCTCCATTTCTCACAGAATCACCCCCGCCAGCCTCTCTCTCTCCTTCCAGTAAGACCTTCATGCAGCTGCCTGGCTGCAACTCTCTTTCTTGCTGGCTGAGGGCCCAATGGGGAGCAGGGGATTCTGCTGTGGGCACCGGAGGAGTCAGTCCTGCGGTGCACCAACAGGAAGAGAGAAACCAGGAGTGATCTCTGTTTAAATCCCCTCAAGAAATCAATGCCATTTCACAATAATTCTTTTCCACTGAGGTAATATATCAGATAAGAGCCATTGGTTAGTTCCCAATGCTAATAGAGAAGACCGTAATGGGTGTTCTAATTTGTTTAAATCACTTGTTGTTGTGCTCAGTTTGTTTACGAGTACTTCGGCATCGATACTATTTAAGACTCCCAATCCTGTCCCTATGATACCGGTCACATCTCTCCTTGTTCGTCTTGGAGAGGTGAGGGTTCGCCCATGTAACCATGCTAACCATCCTGCATAGGACGTACCTAGGAATGGTGAACAGGTCGGTTTGATTGCAGAGATATTAATTTGCATCAGTAGTTCTACTCGTTTAAGAGACCATGATGGATTAAATAACACTTGTTGTTGGCCTGTATTTTTGATCACATATGGTCCAACTTCAGAAACCTGTGGGGATAGAATTGTCTCATCCTTTACAGTCAGGGCGGATGTTGTGCTAGGCTTAATAATGTCTATTTTAAATTTAAAGGATAATCCCACACGATGGTGAGCCCAGAGGCAGACTACAAAAACAGGTTGTACTAAGGTAAAATTGTACCAACAGTCCAGTTTTTCAAAGGCGCAAAGTTTCGTATCTTTGGCTATTGGTTTTGATGTAATGTGGTACACAGAAATCTGAGATGCCTTCTCATGGGTAGACCCATTGATCATCCGGCATCCTATTTTAATTTCTTTCCCTGCTGTTCCTCGGAGCAGGGGAACTTTATCATCAGCTTCATCTTTATCCCAACTCCATTCATTTTCTAAGTATGTTTCAGTTCCGTGCATGACCACGGTGGAAAGCTTTAAATCCCCTTACTAGAATGTATTCCCATACTTCCAGTGTACTTAACACGAGCTTGGGACCATGGCCATTCTAGGGTTCTTTGACCACAGGCTAAGAAGAGCAGCATTGTTAGGGTTTGGAATAGCAACATGAACACAGCATTTCCGTCTGCCATCCTGTGGGGTGCTGTAAGAGAAAATAGAGACTTGTTTCGGTGGGGAGAGTCCGAACAGGTTACCCCATTAAGAAGAAGGAAAAATCCATCGTGAACTAATTCTGTGTTTTGCACCACTGCTATCAGTAGCTTCCCAGGCAAGTGGGCCACGAGGTTTAGTTAAAGTCATAGGCACAGTACCGATGGATGGCAAATTGACCTTCACAGGCTGTCCTGGCTGTAATGTCATTGGATATTCTCTTTTCCTGGTAGGTGGAGCACTAAGCTCAGTTTTTACAAAGAATGCTCGGCTTACAGGGCTTCCAGTAGGCCCATACCGATTGTTTAATTGATGGAGTACTTTGGGAAGTCTCGTATCCCATTGAGCTTCCTGTGGTTTGAGACTCCTTTTCAACAAGCCATTAGCTCTTTCTACCATCCCATTTGATTGAGGGTAGTATGGGGTGTGGAATACCCATCTAATTCCCTCTTGTTTTGCCCAATCTTGCACTTCCTTACAAGAAAAGTGTGAGCCATTATCCCTCTGGATAACATCAGGAGTAGGTAGATTTGAGAACCAAAATGATAGCCCTCGCACTGTATTTCGCCCATCGGCTTTCTGACATTTAGTCGCCATAAGCAAGCCGGAGACTACTTCCACTCCTGTAAGGATGTATCGATATCCTGCAGAGGATTTGAATGGTCCGATATAATCAATTTGCCATGTAGACCATAAAGTTTTCCCTTCATTGATATGTAAAGGTGGTGCTTTAGCAGGATGATCTGCTTGTAATTTCAATCTACACTGAGGACATTGTGTAAGAATAGTTTCACAAGTTTTTCTATTTATAGGCCAGCCTTTACTCTGTGCAGCAAAGTGCAGTGTTTCTTTACCTGTGTGGCCTAGGTTTTGATGTAACCATTCTCCCAGTCGATACCACTCAGGGTTTAAGGTGATTTTCCTAATTTTAGTTAGCTCATCTACCTTTTGATTCCACTTTGTGGCTGGTTGATTATCTTTAGCATGAGCTTTTACCCATCCCATCTTGAAAGGTGTTTTCCTGGCTATATCTAGTAATAATTGCCAATCTTTGTTTCTCCAAACTGGGGATCTATTTACTTCCCAATTCAAGGTTTCCTATTGACAGAGCCACTGTGTGGCACCGGCCCACACAGCATAGGAGTCTACATATATGATTTTTGCTCCATTCTGTGCTGCTAAAACAACTGCTCTTATTTCTCCTACTTGTGCACTGCCTTCACCTTCTTCTACTACTTGTTTGCCAGTGGTAATGTCTAATGCAACAGCCTTATATTGCCATTTACCATTTACCCTTTTTGCTGAAGCATCTGTAAACCAAATGTTTTCTGTTGGTGTACCCTCAGTGAGGGGTGGTGCATCCAGAATGGGTGAAGGTTTAAAAGGTTGCTGTAAAGCTAAAGGGTCTGTGTTTATGGGCATCTGCAATTTGGAAACCTTAGTGTGTCCTTCAGTTAGTTGCATATTTCTGCAACTCCTGTTAGGTAGGCATACCATTTTTGGACAGTGGGTTTTTGTGCAACTCCTTCTGGGGGAGCAGTCCCTTTTAGGATTGCTTCTAGTAAATTAAATGGTCCTCTAGTTTGCACAGGTTGTCCCTGATGTATTTTCTCAACTTGTTTAACTGCTCGGACTAAAGATAAAAGTCCCTTTTCCCATTCAGAGTATCGTTGTTCTGTTTCTTTAAATGCAGTTGAGCTAAACAATAAAGGTCTTTTTGGCCCATCGGGCCCAGTTTGGAACAGGTTACAGTAAGTAGCATGTTCGGCGAAACCCCATTCAGCTATAATAGGGTCGTGGGGGTGCACTGGTCCCAGTGACTGATATGTTTTTAACTCTTCAGTTAGAGTTTTGACTGCCTCTTTATGTTCTAATTTCCACTCCCAGGGTTTGCCTTTCCGTAAGAGTGAGTATAAGGGACGGGAAATGATAGAAAATCCAGGCACATGTTTCCTCCAATATCCTAAAGTTCCCATTAATTGTTGTAACTCCTTCCTTGATTGGGGCATTTGCAGCTCTTCAATTTTTCTTAAGGTATCTGGAGGAATCACTGCACCGCCTGCTATCCACCAAGGACCTAAACATTTTACTTCTTTACTTGGTCCCTGACATTTTCCAGGTGGAATCTCAATTTCTGCTTTATTTAGTGCTTGCCATACTGCTGCTGCTGCTTCCCCAACCTTTTCAGGGCAAGTTCCTCCAATCAGAATATCATCTATATATTGGTACAGTTTCACTTCTTGGGGGAGTGAGACTGTCTGTAAAAGTTCAGCAAGCGCAGCATGAGCAATCGTGGGTGAATGTTTATACCCCTGTGGGAGTCTGTTAAAGGTATATTGTATTCCCTCCCAAGTGAAAGCAAACTTCTCTTTATCCTCCTCCTTTAAGGGAACCATAAAGAACATATCCTTTACATCTAGCGCTGCCATCCACGGATGTGCAGCTGCTTGCAAAGTAGCTGTTAAATTGGCAATGTTTGGCACAGCAGCTGTGAGCAGGGCTGTATTGGCGTTCAGGCGCCGATAATCGACAGTTAAACGCCACCTCCCATCTGGTTTCCGGACGGGCCAGACAGGTGAGTTATATGGGCAGTGGGTTCTGGAGATAATTTGTCGTTTCTCCAAATCAGCTATGACTTCAGAAATGCCATTTCGTGCCGCAGCAGAAATGGGATATTGCAGTACGTTAGTGATTTTTGACTCGGGAGCGCAGGGGCTGCGCGCAGTGCCCGCACTGCAGCCTCCCGGCTTCTGCTGGGGTTGGGATCGATGTTCGAGCCGAAGGACCACGCGCTGCCGTTCGGCAGGCGCCAGGTTCGTCCGTTTAAAACATCGAAACCTAAAATATTTTCATGGTGATCTTTAATTGCAAAGCGAGTACTCGACATGCGCTTCTCGCCCGGGAGCCATAAATTGACCTTGGCAGTTTGGCACTGAACACTCACTCCGTTCACGCCGGTAATTTTAACTCTTTGCCGTCTGGGTCGTACACCCAGCTTCTCGGCATCTTGTTGTGTTAATAGTGAAATTTGTGCTCCTGTATCTATTAAAAACTTTACCAATTGTCCTTGAGGACCAACTGGAATTAAAATGTATGGGCCGTTATCACTTATCCACTGATAAGCCTCCACTTTCCGGACAGGCAGGCCCAATTGCCTTCCGGACACTACTCGTTTTTTGACTTCATGTCCTGCAGTTCCTCCCTAAGGGGGAGGAAGGGGTTATCTCCCCTTCTGGGGTCTGGCGCAGGAGGAGTTGAAATACGGTCCTTCCTTTCACCATTATCTCGTTTCTGGAATGCTTCAATTAGACTTAAAATAATGCCAGTAGGTTGACCTTGAATCGCAGCTCTGGGAATGCCTAAAGCTAATGCATTCCTCCACAACTCATTCCTCTGTTCTCAAGATTCTGTTTGGGGGTCTTTAAATTTGTTTCCCTTCGATCTCGTTTCTGTTCCCTGTTTTATGGGTCTTACTTTGTGATCTCCTCCCCGGGGCTTCAGGTTTTGTTTTTCAGCTGGTGCATCGTCCCAGCCCATCTCACGGCTGTAGTTAACAATGCCATGCATCAGTTCTGCCCAGGTAGGGAGCTGCTTGTGGGCATTTTGAGTGTTGTCACCTAGTCCCTCATTGTGTTCTGTATCTTTCTTGATCTCATCTCGTTTTGCAACTAAATGGGATTTAAGAATTGCCGGGGCTCCTCTAATCAGTGGTTTTAACATTGCGAAATCTACTGTAGCAGACAGTGGGACATCATGGGACCCTCGTTTGTGCATGGCTTGTATACAGGCGGCTTTTGTGATGGCTGTAGAGAGCTCACTTAAAGATTTAATGGGAATTATGGAGGGTTCACCTCGCTCCATGCTGTCTATTCCTCCAGCCCAATAAGCTACTCGGCTGGTGATAGAATGAGGTGTATTTGTCGGGTCAGGCCCTAAATTTAAGAAAACTCCTGGACCCCAATAGCCGCTTGCTTCGTCCTCACTCAACATTATTCGGTCACCGCCACTGAGGCATACTCGCCACAAGTATTCCGTTTCAGTTTCACCTGGTTTTCTGCTATATCTCTCTTGCAAATTTGTCAATTGCAACGGATCCCAGGGGATGGTTCGCGTAGTATGTCGCGGATGACCACCCCGAGGACCCACAGTTCTTTCTGTTTTAACAATGGGTCTGGCTTCGTACTCAGGAGGATTTGTGGGGAACAAAGGGTTGTCATCTTCTGGCTCGCTATCATCGGGATCACCCCAGATGTCTCCATCCCAGTCTTCAGGGGATACTATTAGTTCCCTAATCTGTACGATGTCGGGGGGGCGGGGAGCCTGTATAAGCATCATCTCGACCTTTTCTCCCAACTTTTGTCTTTTTTCCTTTTCCTTCTGTAACTGTTTCTGCAGTTGTTCAATTTTAAAAGATAGTAACAACTCAGTTGCCTTTCTACCTTCTATTTCCTTCTCTAGGTCCTGCTCCTTTTTATTTCTGTTGTCTCTTTCCTGATGTGCAGCTTCTAAACAGGCACCTAGCATCTTGCGGATACTTCCTTTCCCTTTTCCATCTTTTGTGTGGCCTCTAGTTACTTGTAGGTGTTCTTCAATGGCTTCCCAATTATGCCAATTGTCACGAGTCCATTCTGCTGAGAATTTGGGACTCGGATTCACTCCATGCCTCCGTAAATAATCAGTGATACTACTTGCCATCCTGCCGACTACGCCAATTTGTCGCAGATGGAGTGAGAGTGCACTTCACTCGTAAGAGAGAAGTAAAAATAGAGTTTATTGATACAGAATAGGGAGTTAATAAAGTTCAATGCGACAGTGTTTTAACAAGATTCGATGGCGAGGCACACTTGATTATTTACTGCATAGAGGACAGGGTCAGACAGAACTGTCAGGGAGACCCTCCCGTTGAGTCCTGAGGTTCGGAAAGGATCCCCTTGCTTTCTAAACTCCTTCTCAGAGAGGAGTCTAGGTGCGGCTAGATCCAGTCCTAGTCCCAGACTTGGTCAACGGTTTATGTCTAAAGGATTATATATACGCAATCAATCCTTTATATCACTTAGCTAAGATTTCAAAGTTTAGCATGCTATTAGTCACTTACCGAGGATCTGTTGCGGCAAGGAATCTCTCAACCTCGAGGAGTAACCTTGAGAGGCGTCCCTGCTCAAGGGGAGATCCTGGCGTGCAGCCCGCTGCCGTGCAGGAGAGCTCAAAGGGCCCTGGGCTGTCCAATATTGAAGGAGTAAGATGATTGACTTATGGTCATATTTGCATATCAGCAAGAGGTTTAGATCCTTGCGTCAGGCAGCCCTTGGCTACTTTGTTGCCATTTGTCCTCAAGGTCCAGGATAAGCTGGATGCAGCTATCAGGATGACTCGCACTGATGGTTACTGCTTGTGCAGGGAGCTGAGGGGGGGGGGGGGAGCACACCGCCACACACAGGGATGATTTCGTTACTGCTGAGCAGTGCTTACACACAGTCAAGGCCTTTTCTGCTTCTCACCCCACCCCACCAGCGAGTGGGCTGGGGGTGCACAAGAAGCTGGGAGGGGACACAGCTGGGACAGCTGTCTTCTACTGACCAAAGGGCTATTCCACACCAAATGACATCATGCTCAGCAATATAAAGCTGGGGAAGAAGAAGGAAGGGGGGGACATTCAGAGTGATGGCGTTTGTCTTCCCAAGTAACCATTACACATGATTGAGCCCTGCTTTCCTGGAGATGAACCCCTGCCTGCCCATGGGAAGGAGTGAATCAATTCCTTGCTTTGCTTTGCTTGTGTGCGTGGCTTTTGCTTTCCCTATTGAACTGTCTTTGTCTCAACCCACGCATTTTCTCCCTTCAAGCTTTATGATTCTCTCCCCCATCCCACCAGGGGGGAGTGAGCGAGCCATCAGCCATCACTGACATCACAAGGAGCTGCAGAAGCCGGTGGCATTGTCCTGCCCTGTCAGCTACTGAGCCATCAGTGACACCATGAGGAGCTGCACAGGGCAGGGGCCTGCTCCTAAACCATCATCTACTTGGGATCAGGGGACATCAGAAGCAACTGCTCAAGCCTGGGGCCAGCTCCTGCCCTATCACGTACTCATGCACCTATGACATCACAAGCACCTCCACAAGCCAGGTGCCTCCTCCTGCCCTATCACATATGCAGGTCAATATGACATCACAAGCACCTGCACAAGCCCCATGTGCTTTCATTACCAATCAGATACTCAGACAACAGGTACCTCAAAAGCACCTGCACAAGCCAGGGGCCTGCTTCTGCCCTGCCACCTGATCAGTCATCAGTGACATCACAGGCACCTGCCCAAGCCAGGGGCCTGCTCCTGCCCTAACTCCTACTCAGGCACCTGGGACACCACAAGCAGCTGCACTGGGAAGGTTCCTGCTCTGGCCCTGTCACCTACTCACGGACATGTGACATCAAAAGCACATTGAACAAGCCAAGTGCCTCCTTCTACCCTGTCACCTTCTAATACAGCTATGACATCACAAGCAACTGCACAACCCAGGGGCCTACTCCTACCCTATCACCTACTAATATCGTTATGACATCACAAGCAGCTGCACAACCCAGGAGCTTGCTTCTGCCCTAATAGCTACTATAACCTAGATGACATCACAAGCACCTGTATGAGCCAGCTGCATGCTCCTGCCCTAAAATCTACTCAACCACCATGGACTTTGCAAGCACCTGCACAACCCATCTTCAGACTCTTGCCCTAGCAACTACTCAGCCATCAGTGACAACACAGAGTCATGGAATCATAAAATCACAGAATCTTTTAGGTGGGAAAATACTTTTAAGATTATCAAGTCAAACTGTCAACGTAACACTGCCAGGTCCACCACTAAACCATGTCCCTAAGCACCACATCTACACGGCTTTTCAATACCTCCAGGGATGGTGACTCCACCACTTTCCTGGGTAGCCTGTTCCAATGCTTGACAACCCTTTTGGGGAAGAAATTGTTCCTAATGCCCAATCAAAACCTCCCCTGGTGCAACTTGAGACCATTTCCTCTCGTCCTATCACTTGCTACTTTGGAGAAGAGACCGACCCCCACCTCGCTACAACCTCCTCTCAGGTAGTTGTAGAAAGCAAGAAGGTCTCCCCTCAGCCTCCTTTTCTCCAGGCTAAACATCCCCAGTTCCCTCAGCCACTCCTCATCAGACCCATGCTCCAGACCCTTCACCAGTTTCACTGCCTATCTGTGGACACGCTCCAGCACCTCAATGTCTTTCTTGTAGTGAGGGGCCCAAAAGTGAACACAGTGTTCGAGGTGCGGCCTCACCAGTGCCGAGTTCAGGGGAAAAATCACTTCCCTCGTCCTGCTGGCCACACTATTTTTGATACAAGCCAGGATGCCATTGGCCTTCTTGGCCACCTGGGCACACTGCTGGCTCATATTCAGCCAGCTGTCGACCAACACCCCTAGGTCCTTTTCTGCTGGGCAGCTTTCCAACTTTCCCCAAGCCTGGGGCATTGCAGGGGGGGGCGTGAGCCAAGTGCAGGACCCAGCATTAGCCTTGTTGAAACTCATACAGCTGGCCTTGGCCCATCAATCCAGCCTGTCCAGATCCCTCTGTAGAACCTTCCTTCCCTCAAGCAGATCAACACCCCTGCCCAGCTTGGTGTTGTCTGCAAACTTACTGAGGGTGCACTCAATCGAGGGTGCACTCGATCCCCTCATCCAGATCATTGAGAAAGATATTAAAAAGAACTGGCCCCAACACAGAGCCCTGGGGGACACCACTGGTGACCGGCCACCAACTGGATTGAACTCCATTCACCACCACTCCTTGGGCCTGGCCATCCAGCCAGTTTTCAATGCAGCGAAGCATATGCCCATCCAAGCCATGAGCAGCCAGTTTCTCCAGGACAGTGCTGTGGGAAATGGTGTCCGAGGCATCACTAAATTCCAGGTAGACAACATGCACAGCCTTTCCCTCATCCACTAAGTGGATTCTCTTGTCACAGAAGGAGATCAGGTTAGTCAAGCCGGACCTGCCTTTCATAAACCCATGCTGACTGGGCCTGATCACCTGGTTGTCCTGTACGTGCTGTGTGAATGCACTCAAGGTGATCTGCTGCATAACCCTCTGCGGCATCGAGGTCAGACTGAGAGGACTGTAGCTCCCTGAATCCTCCTTCTGTCCCTTCCTGTAGATGGGTGTCATATTTGCTAAGCTCCAGTCAACCGGGACCTTCCCGGTTAGCGAGGATTGCTGATAAAGAATTGCAAGTGTCTTGGTGAGCACTTCCACCAGCTCCATCCGTACCCTTGGGAGGATCCCATCTGGCCACATAGACCTGTGTGTGTCTAAGTGGTGTAGCAGGTCACTAACCATTTCCCCTTGGATTATGGGAGCTTCATTCTGCTCCCTGTCCCTGTCTTACAGCTCAGGGGGCTGGGTACCTGGAGGACAACTGGTCTTGCTATTGAAGACGGAGGCAACAGAAACCTCTTGAAGTTGTGAAACGAGTAGTGGCCAGTCCTGCAGGGAGGGGAGAATAACCCCATCCATCAGGACAGGCTGGATCCTCACCAGCTGAGCAGGAACCATGAGGAGAAGGGTCTGGACACTACAAGGGACAACATCTGAGCCAGTGGTGCATGCTCACCATGAACAAAGCCAGCTGCATACGGGGCTGCATTAGGAGGAGAATTGGCCACACAGACAACTTGAGTTCTCACCCCTCTTGTCTCAGCACTGGTGTGAGCACACACACAGAGGTGTATCTCAGTGTGGGGCTCCCCATTTTGCAGAAGTAAGGAGGAATTGGAGAGTGTGCAGAGGAGGTCTGCCAAGGTGGTGTTTGGTGCACATGACCTGTGTGGGATGGCTGAGGGACATGAGCTTCTTTGGCCCAGAGCTAGGGAGGCTCTGGACAATATGGGAGTAGCCTGAGAGTGCTTGAAGGTTGCTTTCAGAGATGGCAGAGCTCTTCTTTGTAGTGGGAAACAGCATGAGAAAGAAATAATGCCACAAAGTGCAGCTTGGGACATCCAGAGTGGACATGAGGAGAAAGAAATGTCACTCCAAGGGCAGTGCTGTTGTGCAACAGGTCACCCTGGGTCAGCCCCAGGCTTTGTGTTTTAAGGAAGAGCCAGGGAGGCTGGAGAGATTCCAGTAAAGGCAGGAAGATGCTGAGGTGAGAGCAATGTGCAGTAGCAGGGTGGGTGCCTACAGCCTGCAGGGAAAGAGGCAGAGGGGATGCAACACCATAGGACAGCCTGTGGGGGAGATGAGAGCGGGATGCAGAAAGGCTGAAAGCCCCCAACAGAGAGGAGCTCTTTCTGCCGTTGGCAATGGCTGTTGTGTCTGCCACTGATGCCTCTGAGGAGACACCTTATCCTTTTAGCATTAGGGCCTCATTGCCTCCTTGTCCACATCCAGGAGCCTGGGAGGTGTCGCAGCAGAGTCCTGCCCTTGGCATCACACATCCCCACATCACACGGCCCCAGCAAGAGCCCTGAGCACCATGTGAGGGACAAGATCTCCCTTCCCAGGGGCTGGGGGTCAGTTGCTTAATGGGGTCAGGGCTTGGTCCTTTGGCTTAATGGGACACATTAAAGTTTACTCTGCATCAGAGCCACCTTTACATTTCCTTTGCCTGTCATCTCTGCCTCCAGCTTTCTCCTCTAACCAGTCCCCAGGGAGGCTTTGTCAGTAATGTCCCTCAGTGGGACCCATTAAGGCTCAAAGAAACTTTGCAGTTTGCATCCGACTTCTTCAGAGGTTTCCTCAACTTCTTCTCAGTGTCTGAGCTTCATGGACTTGGCCCCAAACCCACCAGAGAGGTCATTAAAAAACCTTGGGCTGGTCCTCTGCTGTTGAGCTGTTCCAGGCTCCTGGGATGCAGGGAGTGCATGGCAAGCAGGAAGAGCTAAGAAGAGACAGTTCTGCCCAGGAGCAGCTCCTCTGCAAATCACCGCAGGGCTGAGGGCACTGCCTGCAGGCACTGAGTGGAGACAAGCAGGGCAGAGAGAGGCTAAAGGCGGTCTGGGCTGGGTGGATGGCTGAGAGCTCACTGGAGGAGCAATCTTCACAGCCTCTCCACTGTAAGTCTCTCACTGCACGGCAATGGACATGATCTTCCTGGAGGGGTATGATAAATCTGTCACAGCCTACAGAGATCTCTCTCCAACGTAGAGGAGTAGGACCTGCTCCCGAGCAGGGCTTCCCTGCTGCACTGTCAGAGGGACAGGTAATGACAGTTGCCTTCTCCCGGGGATGGCTGCAAGGGTGTGAAGCCGGGTGTGCAGGCAGGGCTGCCCAGGGCTGTCCTGCAGAGCAGGGTCCCTGCGCCCAGGGGGCTGTGTGCCAGGGCAGGGACTCTGACACTTGCCAGGGCCAGCACTAAGCCTGCCCGGGTGGCTCCGCACAGCGCTGCAGGGAGAAGGTGTGGGTGGAAGGAGCGGCCCCCGTCAGGGCACGGTCCCTCTGCTGTGGAGAGGGTGCTGCATGGGTCAGGGCTGCTCACAGTTCCACATCACTTCAGGACATTTTCAGAGGCAGATTTTCAAGAATCACCTCAAGGCAGGTGCTACGTGGAAGGAAAGGTGCTTTCTGAAGCCTGTGCTTTCCGTTTCCTGCTGAGTTTGTTGGGGAACATAGCAATGGAGCTGTGAGGTTTGCACAGAGACTGAGACCTCTACAGCATTACACTGAGAGGTCAGTAGGTCTGTGAGGAAGCTGATTCAGTCCCCTCACCAGTTCCTTTGCCTAATGAAAGCCCCATCACTTGTGTGGAATCCTCGTGGTTTATCTGACCTGCTCCTTCTCTGAGATGCTCCTGGGCAGTGTCCTGCTGCCAGGAGGGCTCTGCAGGGCAGAGCTGAGCACAGAGCGGGTGGGATTTGGTCTGTGGGCACTGATAGGTAGCAGACATGGGGACAGAGAAGCAGCTCCTGGCAGGGACAGATCCAGGCAGCAGAGACACAGAGCGGGAGTGAGAGCAAAGTGCTGACAGCAAAGGCTGGGAGGGGGGAATTGGGCATCTCCCTGTCAGCCCTTCACTGAACATGTTTTTCCCCTACCAAGTCTGTCAGTCTCCTCTCCCACCCAGCAGAGCCTCTGCCCTCAAGGCGCTGGGGTCCAGGGCAGGAGCTGCCTCCTCTGCAGCCTGAGCTCCAGCAGAGGAGACTCTCCTGAGTGCCCATCTCTCCCTCCCTGGCCTTGCCTCACTTGGCAGAAGCCCTGGGGTCTTTCTCGTGCTTTCTCCACCTGCCCCTGCTGCTGCTGTTTTCAGGCTCTCTAGGGATGGGCTTTGCAGCAGCAGCTCAGCAACTGCCCCTGCACGTCTTGCCGTGCAGCTGTGTCCATGGGAGCAAGGTGCCCAAGGCCTCTTCTAGCCTGGGGGGTCTAGGCAATGGAGTCCATAGGGTGGGGATAAAGCTGGCTCTCTGTTCAGGACACCCCATCTTCAGGGCATCCAGAAGCTCACAGCTCTTCCCTGGGGAGGGGACTGTGGAGATTGTCTGCATTTTGCAACTGGCTTATCCAGTTTCCTTTCCAGTATCCAGTTTCCCGTCAGGGCAAGAGCTGAGTGTGAGCATCCTGTGGCTCAGAGAGGTGTGAGCCAAGGGCAGCTGAGAGCAAGACTGAGGGACAGACCATCTCTCCTCCCTATGCACTAAGGGTCCAGCCCTTTGCCTGCCAGGGCTCTCAGGGTAGCACTTGTAGTGTAGCGGAAAGGCCAAGGATGTCTGCCTTCCACAAACCCCCTCAGGTGGGACAAGGAACAGGAACAAAAGAAAACAAAACAAACCCCCACAGCTCTCCTCTGCATTCGGGTGAGTTGGGAGGGACAATTTTGAAATGGCATTGATTTCTTGAGTGGATTTAAACAGAGATCACTCCTGGTTTCTCTCTGCCTGTTGGTGCAGAGCAGGACTGACTCCTCTGGTGCCCACAGCAGAATCCCCTGCTCCCCATTGGGCCCTCAGCCAGCAGAAAAGAGAGTTGCAGCCAGGCAGCTGCATGAAGGTCTTTCTGGACGGAGAGAGAGAGGCTGGCGGGGGGTGTTTCTGTGAGAAATGGAGCAGGATTTGCTGAGAGTTGTGTGTCCTAACTCTTCACTGCCTTTTCCTCCTTGGACAGGCCCCCATACCCAGACAAAGGAAATGTCCAACAGCAGCTCCATAACCAAGTTTCTCCTCCTGGCATTCGCAGACACACGGGAGCTGCAGCTCTTGCACTTCTGGCTCTTCCTGGGCATCTACCTGGCTGCCCTCCTGGGCAACGGCCTCATCATCACCACCGTAGCCTGTGACCACCACCTCCACACCCCCATGTACTTCTTCCTTCTCAACCTCTCTGTCCTCGACCTGGGCTCCATCTCCACCACTGTCCCCAAAGCCATGGCCAATTCCCTGTGGGACACCAGGGCCATCTCCTACCAAGGCTGTGTGGCTCAGGTATTTTTCTTTTTTTTTTTTATGTCAGCTGAGTATTTTCTTCTCACTGTCATGGCCTATGACCGCTATATTGCCATCTGGAAACCATTGCACTATGAGACCCTTGTGGGCAGCAGAGCTTGTGTCCACATGGCAGCAGCTGCCTGGGGCAGTGGGTTTCTCTATGCTGTGCTGCACACTGCCAATACATTTTCATTACCACTCTGCAAGGGTAATGCCGTGGACCAGTTCTTCTGTGAAATCCCCCAGATCCTCAAGCTCTCCTGCTCAGACTCCTACCTCAGGGAAGCTGGGCTTCTTGTGGCTAGTCTCTGTTTTGCATTTGGGTGTTTTGTGTTCATTGTGGTGTCCTATGTGCAGATCTTGAGGGCCGTGCTCAAGATCCCCTCTGAGCAGGGACGGCACAAAGCCTTTTCTACGTGCCTCCCTCACCTGGCCATAGTCTCTCTGTTTATCAGCACTGGCATGGTTGCCTACCTGAAGCCCCCCTCCATCTCCTCCCCATCCCTGGACCTGGTGGTGTCAGTTCTGTACTCGGTGGTGCCTGCAGCAGTCAACCCCCTCATCTACAGCATGAGGAACAAGGAGCTCAAGGATGCCCTATGGAAACTGACCCAATGGACATAGCGTCACTGACAACAGCCTGCCTCCCAGCACTTCACATTTCCCGGCGCTTATTTTGGCCAGGAGTCTGCTTTTTTTCCCCTGTAATACTTCTACTTCTGTATAATTTTCTAGGTTGATACTTCTTCTCTTGAGTCTTTATCCTGTTTGATCTGACCCTTACACCATACTGAGTCAGATGTGACCTGTCTAAGAGCAGCTCTTCAATAAAAGGGGATCTCCTGGGTGCAGTGCCTGAAGGTTGGGCTCTTCCTCCCAAGTGGCTGCCACTAAAATGTCCAAGGAATTGGTGTTTTAAAAAGTCTTTTCTCCTTATGTTCCCCCTGTGTTTGTGGTTTAGCTCACATTACAGTTGGGTTCCACTTGACCAGAAGTTCTGGTTTTAAAGGCTTTCTTGTTCATGTAAGATGGTGCATGAGCTCCCCATTCCCTCCTCAGGGTGCTTCAGATATGTCAGGACTCATGGCGTTTAGCTGTCTTTATGGAAATGAATTTGGAGCAATCAGGAGAGGACAAGGGCTCAAGACGTGCCCTGGGGTGGGAGTGAATGGAGGCACACAAAGTGAAACCCCCTCAAACACCCCAAAAGCAAAGCACTACATCAAGGTATGCACAAAGAAGGACTCTGCAGTGCCATGGGAGTCAGTGTGGACCCAGTGGGCATGGCAAAGGGAGACTGGAGAGATGCGGCAGGTGCCTGAGGAGCCCCAGGGCCAGGACTCTTGTGCTGTCCTAGGGAGAGGGGCTGGTGGGGCAAGAGAAGGGTGCAAATGCAGTTGGGGTTAGGGACAACCTGCAATATGAATGCAGCAGAGCTAGAGATTGACTGGCCTCTGTTTCCTCTTGCCCTTTTGGTCAGCAGCAGCCCTGGGGCTGATGGGGAGGCTGACCCCCCTGTCTGACCTCCAGGAGCTGCTGTGCCCTTCAGAGCAGCCGGAGCTGTGGCTGAGTGGTCGGAGTGCTGCAGCCCCCTGTGGTGGGCACTGCCATGGGGCCAGGGGAGGTGTGGAGAGCTGGAGCTGGGGCTGGGCTGTAAACGTCCTGGAAGAGGAAACACCAGTGTAGAGCTAAGCTGTGTGAGTGTGCAGGAGAAGGGCACACAGCAGGGTGCTCACAAGGCAGAGCCAGGTGACAAAATGAAGGAAGCAAGGCGCCAAAGGTGCAGAAGAGAGGGGCTCGGTCTGTGCCATGCTCCCTGGACACCCTGGGGAAGCTGCCCTAGGAGAATTGTCCCAGACCGGTCCCAAACACCATCCGTTTCCATCTCTGGCCATACACCCCAGCCGTGAGAAGGGACCTTTGCTGTACGGTCACCTCCGTCCTCTTCCGAGGCTCAGTGATACCCAACTCCACAGCCATGATTAATAAAGAGGAAACCAGTTTCCTACTGACACTCTTTACACACCAAGTCCCAGAGCTCTTGCCACAGCTGCTCTCTCAGCCAAGCCCATTCTCAGACAGCTCCAGCTAGAGCAGGTGCTCATGGCCTTGTCTTGACAAATACTGAAACTGTCCAGTGATTCAGATCCCACCAGCTGGCCTGGGTCCTTGCCCCAGTGTTTGACTCTGAGGGATTTATCAAAACCCCAGCTCTCTCTGCCTCTCCTTGTCCATAACGTGCTCCAGGCCCCAACCATCCTTCTGGCCTCTGCAGGACTTGCTCCAGTCTGTCAGGGTCTGTATTGTGTTGGGAAGCCCCATACTGGGTGCAGCAGTCCTGGGGTGGTCCTGTGGTGGGTTAACGTTGACCAGCAGCCAGACAGCCACCCAGCCGCTTGATCACTCCCCCAGCTCAACAGGACAAGGGGAGAAAATAAATCAGAAAAGCACATTGGTCAAGGTGTGTGTGGGTCAAGAGGCCAGAAATGTTGGCACTGTGGTAGGTGTTTGGTTTGGTTTGACCCCAGGCAGCAGCTAAGCACCCACAAAGTCATTTGCTAACTCTCCCCTACCCCCACCACCCCCAGCAGGATGGGGGAGGGAATTGGAAGTGCAAAAGCAAGAAAACTCATGGGTCAAGACAAAGACAGTTTAATAGGTGAAGCAAAAGCTGTATCTACAAGCAAAGCAAAATGAGGAATTCATGCACTACGTCCCATCGGCAGGCAGATGTTTAGCCATTTCCAGGAAAGCAGGCCTTGGGAAGACAAATGCCTTGATCACAACTATCTCCCCTTTTTCCTTCTTCCGTTGAGTTTGGGTGTTTTGTTTTTTTTTGCTGAGCCTGCCATCATTTGCAATGGAATATCCCTTTGGTCATTCTGGGCCAGCTGTCCCAGCTGTGCCCCTGCCAACTTCTTGTGTCCCCCCAGCCTACTTGCTGCAGGGGCAGAGTGGCAAAAAGAGAAAGCCTTCATGCTCTGCAAGGACTCTTCAGCAATAGCCAAAACACTGTTGCGTTATCAGTGCTGTGTTAGTAACAAATCCAAAGCACATCACCCTGTGGGCTGCTATGAAGAACATTAACTCCATCCCAGCCATTTACAGGTCATACATCAGGGTGAGGAATGAACAATGTCTCAATTAAATGATCTGAGGAAATCAGTGGATCACAGGACCTGGCTCTTCTGGGGGACTCCGTTTCCTCGGTATTCAGTGGTCAAGGGAGACAGCAGGATGCAAACCTTCCAGGAGGTTTCTTGTGCTGTTTGTGGAAACGTTCTTAGCAGAGCTGCCAAAGAGTCCCTTCAGTCTTCTGCTCACCTGGACCTGGCACTCCCAAAAGAGGAAGAGCTGGTCAGGCATGTGAATACCAGTGTCAGCCTTGGCTGTGGTGACCATGAAATGCTGATCTCCCGGATCTCCAGGGAGGTGGGGAAGGAGGGTAGCAGAGCACAGAGCCTGGACTTCAGGGCATGAGAAGATGCCCTATGGAGGGCACTGGTAGGTGGGATCCCATGGGGGCAGTGTCAGGGCCCTGAGAGCATCCATAGGCCTTCATGACTTTGACCAGCCTAACATGGGGCCTGGACCCACAACTCTGTCCATGGGCCCAGGGGCCCATTGAAGCCCAAGCCTGAGCTTCAGCCCCAGCTTGAGCTATGCTGTAGGTGTACTGGTTTCCAGACCAGCCATAGACACAGCCTTGCCTGTCCATGAACCCTGTTGATTGGGGCTTGCAGTCTCACTTCCCAGCTTGGTTCTTTATGGGGTGTACAATGAAATGACACTGTGGCCTTCCAAGGGCCACACCCCAGGTGATTCACAGAGGCCTAGGGTCCTCTGCTTCCTTTCTTCCCATCACTTGGTCATGTCTGGAGAGGAGAGGAAGGATAAGCAGATGAGATTTCTGGGTGCCAATTGTGGAAAGTGGGCAGCAGAGCCATCACAAGTGAAATGACCAAAAGGCTCTATTAGTTCAAAACCCCTTTCTTGGAGCTCCTTTCTTGGAGGCTGAAATCTTCAGCAGGAACCTGGAAGCCCTGAGATCCCTCCATCTCCCTCTCTTTCAGTAATTAATTTGATAGTACCCAAGTCAGAGGCTTTTTTCAATTTGATTTACAGCCTAAAGCACCCCTGCTCTGGAGATGTGCCAGGAAACTTGCAGAAGAATCATACTCTTCTGCACAAGAAGGTGGATGTTCCCAGGAATCTCAGGAGGCATGGCATAGTGACAGCTGTGTTCAGGGAGCTGGTCAAATGCCTCATCTCCATTTCTGTAGCGGTGCCTTAGATGCCTGGTTCATGTGTAAACTCCCTCTGCAAATGCTGACATTTACTGCGCTACCTGTTCTGAGCCCAGAGCTGGCCCTGCTTGGAGCTGTGCGGTGGACTCAAGACTTCCTGAGCTCCCTTTTACTCTGAATTGTCCTGTGATGTAGGGACCCTCACCTCCAGCTTAGTCTCTTCTTGGAGGGCACGTTGCAAGGCACAGGCTCATGCAAGGGTTGGTGGGGAAGAGACTGCTGGGGCTCTCTAGTCCAGCCTCCAGGCTGGCTGCGACTTTGTAGAGCTGAAACCTGAAGCGCTCCAAAGGTGGAAATCACAGCAATGCTCCTCCTAGGCCCTTATATTTTTCCTAAGGCTCAGCCTAGAGCTCCCAAGAGGCAGTTTGTGGCTGTTGCCTCTGTCATCTCATTGGCCACTGCAGAAGCAAGCTTGGCTCCATCATCTCTCCAGGTAGCTGTAGGCTCCCATTAGGTTGCCCTGTGCCTCCACTTCAGCAGGCTCTAGCGAGGCCCACTTCCCTCAGACTCTCCTCACACCTCATAGTTTATGTCCTTAGCTCCATCTTGCTGGGCCTCCTCAGGACCCGCACCTCTTTATTCTCCTTTGGAATTGTGAGACCCACTGGCTCCTATGGCATCCGCTACGGTGCCCAGGCCCTTCTCCGCAGGGAACTCCTTAGCCGGTCAGGTCCCTACCAGTGCTGCTGCATGAGTTGCTGTGCAGCTTGTGGGTTGAGATAAAAACAGTTTAACAGGCAAAAGAAAAAGATAGAACCAAACATAAACCAAAACCAACAGGCAACGCATGGGCAATCACTCACCACCTCTCACAAGCAGACTGATGCCCAGCCAGCCTCCCTTTAACAGACACCTTGAATGACAAAAACCACCTCCTTCTTCCCCTTCCCCGGCTCTTCTTGCTGAGCATGACATCATATGGTATGGAACATCCCTTTGGTCAGCTGGGGTCAGCTTTCTGGGCTGTGTCCCCTGCAAACTCCTTGCCCGCTCCCAGCCTACTCACTGGGAGGGAGCAGAGTGTGAAACTGAGAAGACCTTGACACTCTGCAACCACTGCTCAGCAACAGCCAAAACACTGGTGTGTTATCAATGCTGTTTGAGGCACAAATGCAAACACATAGCACCATAGGGGCTGCTACGAAGGAAGTTAACACCATCCCAGCCAGACCCAGTATACTTGAACTGGGGGCCCAGAAGTGGACACTGGAGTGTCCAGGTGGTCTAACGAGTGATGAGCAGGGGGAGACGATCTCTTCCCTCACACTTTTGGTGAGGCTTCTCTTTATACACTCCAGGACACTGCTGGCTGCCTTTGTTACCAGGTCACACTGGGCTGTGTAGATCACTGCTGGATCCTGTTTTGCCCTCTGTTTCCCAGCTCCACCAGGGCCTTTTACGCAGAGCTGGTCCCTGGCCAGGCAGTCCCCAGCCCCTGCCACTGCAAGCCGTTAGTCTATCCCAGGTGCAGGATCTGGCCTTTGTTCTTCCTCTAGTTCATGAAGTTCCTGACAGGACAGTCCTCCTGCCTGTCTCGTTTCTCCTGAATGACATTCTTAAGGCACAGGAATGGTCCTTCCAATGTAGTGTCATTGACAAATGTGGTGAGAGTATCCTCCTCTGGGTCATGGACACACATGTTAAACTGCACAGGGCCCAGGAGAGTCCCTTGTGCTGCCCCACAATGCCCCAGGATGTGCCAGTGGCCTTCAGGTAGGCTATGACCCCTTCACCACTGCTCCCTCAGCCTCATCACCCAACTGGTGTTTTACCCAGCCGTTTGTTGACCCGTCCAGGCTCTAATGGCCTAACTTGGCAGTTAGGCAGTTACTTCATCATGAAGGCAAGCAAGTTGACGAGGCATGATTTACCCTTTGGAAGTCCATGCTGACTGCTTGTGGACACATTCTTCTCGTTCAGGGTCCCAGACATGTCACCCAAGAGGACTCCAGCTGATGCCACACTCCTCACCAAAGTGAGCTTGTACAGCCTGTGATTCCCTGCGGTGCACTTTTGGCCTCTTTCAAAGATGGGTGCAACATAGGCTTGTCCTCACTAAAACCTCACCACATTTTATAAGAGAAGTGGTCATTCCTGCATCCAGGACAGAATAACCCCATGTATCAGGGTAAGCTTGGAGCTGACCGGCTGAGGAGTGACCCTGAGGAGAAGGCCATAGTCACTTCAAGGGATGCTACAGAGGCCAGTGCAGCATGCTGACCACAATAAAGGCCAGCTGCATGTGGGGCTGAATTAGGAGGAGTGTGGCCACCCAGGCAAGGGGAGTTACCTCCTCCCTTGACTCAGCAGGGGTGTAGCCACATCTGAAAGAATCTGTGCTGGGGTGGGGCTCCATGTTCTGCAGGAGTGGGGGGAAGCTGTAGAGTTAAGGGGCTGAACACATGACTTGTGTGGAGAGACTGAGGGGCTTGGCATTCTTTTGCCTTGTGACATAGAGACTCAGGGCAATGTCATAGTAGCCTGCAGCTGCTTGAAGGGTGCTTTCAGAGAGGATGAAGTTTTTCTTTGTAGAGCATACAGCATGAGAAAGGAAAAAGTTAGAGTCTGAGCCTGGGCATGATGAAAAGTGAAATGTCACTTGAAGGGTAGTGCTGTGGTGCCACTGGTCACCGAGGGCAGTAAGGGGTGTGTGTCTGTGATGAGCCAATGGCTTTGTGTTTCAAAGACATCAGTACAGGTAGGAATATGTGAGGGTGAGAGCAAGGTGGGGAAGTGAGGATAGTGTGTCTACAGCCTGCAGGGAACAGGCACAGGCGTGGGACAGTGTAGGACATCCTGTGGCGGAGATGGCTGACAACGATATCTGAACAAGAACTGTTTTAGACAGAGAGATAGGAAGGGATAGCTATAATCACAGTTAAGGAGCTGACTACGGAGTTAATCTGACTTCTGAAAGATGGGGCAAGTTTCTAGTTTCCTGAAGCTCAAAGCAACAACCGGGTAGTTGGGAAGTATCTGAAGGAACAAAAAGCAAGGCGAGGAGGAAAACTCTCCCCAGCACAAGACTGCTGGCCCAGAGGCTCCTCAGGCTACTCCTGCTGCCCCTGCGACACAACAGCCTGCCCCGAGCTGCTGCATGCAGAAATAAGTTTCTCTTTGTAATTTCACCCCACCATAAGCACAGAGTTGCTTCTTTGTTCTTCTCTAGGGATTTCCCCATCCCCAAGGCACGTTTCCCCAAGACAGTGTGTCCATGCTGGCCTAGCCAGCCAATACTTCCCATCCCTGTGCTCCATGCAGGGCCCTGAGCTGGCTGTGCTCAGGGCCTATACGATTCTGTGATTCTATACCACCTATACGATTCTGTGATTCTGTGCTGCTCCGCAGGGCAAGTGGGCGGTGGTGCCTGAAACCCACAAGGAGACAATCCCAGGCAGACCCCTGCTGATCATTCAGCACCTCCTGGGGCACTGGGCATGAAGGCTCAGCCCAGGCCCATTCCCTAACACATGGCCCTATGCCCTCCTCCCCTCAGCCCATGGAGACCTTGAGCACAGCAGCACAGCTTTGTAAGTGGAAGTTTCTTCAGCCTGTCCCTCACTTCAGTTCTGCAAGAAGAGTCCAACCTCCAGACACCGGCACTGAGGAAATACCCTTTTATTGCAGAGAAGTGACACAGGAGGCCAGCTGTACCGTAGTACCAGACACACGCACAGAGTCCTCTGGGTCAGACAGGCTGGGTTCATTGCCCTGGAGAAGTGCTGTGGATGCAGACATTCCTGGATAAACTTGGTTATCACAGATAAAATACCCAAAGCACAGGAGGTTCCCGAGGTACATGGGAAATCACTTGTGAAGAGACAGGTGTAGCTTATTGCTGCTGACCAAAAATTAATTGAATCAATTTTTTCAGAGTGTCTTTGAGCTCCTTGTTCCTCATGCTGTAGATGAGGGGGTTCACTGCAGGAGGTAGCACCGAGTACAGAACTGCCACCAATAAATCCAGAGCTGATGACAAGATGGAAGGGGGCTTCAGGTAGGCAAACATGGCAGTGATCAAAAACAGGGAGACCACAGCCATGTGAGGAAGGCACATGGAAAACGCTTTGTGCCGTCCATGCTTAGACGGGATCCTCAGCACGGACCTGAATGTCTGCACATAAGACAGCGCAATGAAAGCAAAACAGTCTGAAGCTCAAGAAAAACCAAACAGAAGAAGTCCAGCTTTCCTGAGGTAGGAGTGCGAGCAGGAGATCTTGAGGATCTGGGGGATTTCACAGAAGAACTGGTTCACCTCATTGCCTTGGCAGAGTGGTATTGAAAATGTATTGGCCGTGTGCAGCACAGCATAGAGAAACCCACTGCCCCAGGCAGCTGCTGCCATGTGGACACAAGCTCTGCTGCCCACGAGGGTCTCATAGTGCAAGGGTTTGCAGATGGCAATGTAGCGGTCATAGGCCATGAGAGTGAGAAGACAATACTCCCCTACCATCAAGAACAGAAAGAAAAAGACCTGTACAGCACATCCTGTGTAGGAGATGGCCCTGGTGTCCCACAGGGAATTGGCCATGGCTTTGGGGACAGTGGTGGAGATGGAGCCCAGGTCAAGGAGGGAGAGGTTGAGGAGGAAGAAGTACATGGGGGTGTGGAGGTGGTGGTTGCAGGCTACAACGGTGATGATGAGGCCGTTGCCCAGGAGGGCAGCCAGGTAGATGCCCAGGAAGAGCCAGAAGTGCAAGAGCTGCAGCTCCCGTGTGTCTGCGAATGCCAGGAGGAGGAACTCTGTGATGGAGCTGGCATTGGACATTAGCTTTCTCTGGGCACGGGGCACTGTCTAAGGAGGAAAAGACAGTGACAAGTTAGAGTAGACTTCTCAGAGCAAAATCACAGCCATTTTTCTTGGACCCCTCCCAGCTACACACCCACCCTTTCCATTTTCTAGGAGACCTGCAGCTCTCTGGCTTGAGCTCTGGTTGGTGCCAGCTGAGTGTGCCGTGGGGAGCAGGGCCTTTGCCCACTGGATGCCGAGGAGTCAGCCCTGCTCTGCAGCAGTGCGTTCATGGGAAGAGTGGGGGCAAGGGGCCAATCCTGGTGTTTGAAATTTTTCAGGTTAAACTACTCCTAACACAGAAGGGCTTGTCGTTATCTGCACTCCCAGTGCTAAGGAATGGGTATGACCGAAGGCAGTTGGAGAGGTTATTTTTAAAGCATTCCTCCATCTCACCTGTGGAATGTTCTTGGAAGTCAGAAACCCTCAGCATTTCTGCCGTACTCAGGGAGAACAGAGTGAGCCCTGCGAGGCAAGAGCATTGTCTGTGCCTTAGTGCAGAGTGAGGGGAGTTGGTCTGTCTCTGTCTTTTGTTCTCAGGTTCTCTGGGATTGCACCTTTCTGAGATGGAGGAGGATCACACTCCCATGTTACCCTGAAAAATATCAGGCACTGCTGAGAGCAGAATGATCCACTGCAGATAGCCAAATGTCTTACCCTTTCTCAAGATATCAGCACCCCACTTGAGCCTAGGATACACTTTCCTGCTCCTTTCACCAACCCAACAGCATTTCCTCCATTGTAGAATCTCTGCGCTTCCCCATGAGTCTTTCAATTAACCCAGAGATGCTATGAGAAAGATTTGCATTCTAGAGGGCAGCTCACAGCTTGGAAGGACAGCCCAAGGAGATAGAGAAATGTCCTGACCATGGCATCTGATTAAGGGAGAGTCAGCTCATTCCCTAGCTCCACTGGCTGCATTGCCCACAGCCCCACAGGCTAGAGGAAAGCTGGGACACGTGTTCCCATGGACACACCTGCATGGGAGGACCCAAGATCAGAGCCTGACAGCAATGCCAAGAGCAGCCAGGAGAGGCAAGGAGAGAGACAGACTGGCACTCAGGAAAGATCTTCCCTTTCCGCAACTCTGCACAATACGTCCCAGATGGTGATAATGCAGGACAGTATCCCTCAGCCCAATTGACCGTCAGTGGGAAATGGGCATGTGGCAGGAGAGATGCCTGTCACCTCTTCTGCTGGTCAAGTGGGCATGGAGGAGACTCCCACCCTAGACCCCACAGCAGTGAGGGCCAAGAGCTGTGCTGGTTGATAGAAGAGAGGTGAGGGGGTTTGCTCAGGGAAGGCATCTGTGCTGCAGGGGGTGGCCAGGAGGTGCCCATAGCTCCCCTGCAACAGGGTTCCCGTTAGCAGTTCCCTCCCTCCCTGCCCATGTCTCTGCTGCCTGGAGCAGTCCCTGCTGGGAGCTCTTTGTCCGCATGTCTCCTCCCTGTCAGTGCTCACAGAACCCACTCCAGCCCCTGTGCTCCCATCTCTTCCCTGCAGCTTCTCCAGAAGTGCAAGGACTAAAAAAGCAGGTGAAAAACCCTGATGAAACTTGAAAGGTGATGCTGGTGCTATCTGTAGCCTCCAGAGCTGGAAACTGAGAACACAGATTCAAGAAAGTTCCTTAACTTTACAGTAATGCCTGCTTTTACCTTCCAGTTGAAAACTCCCCTGCGAAATGTCCCACTGCCCACTCAGCCAACCAAGGGGAGAAAACTCAAAGGGCAGACACCTTTCTGTTCAGGTAACCCCTGCCTTGATGTCTGTCTTGAAGAGTCCTGAGGGTGATGTGGAGCTGTGAGCAGCCCTGACCTACGCAGCACCGTCTCGACAGCAGAGGGACCGTGCTCTGACGGGGGCTGCTCCTTCCACCCACAGCTTCTCCCTGCAACACTGTTGGGATATCAGCTGTATATACTAGATCGCCATCGACTGTAATTGCAGTTGTCTCATGGACATCCCTACAGTGCCTGACTAAATCCAAGGCAGCTACTCAATGGCCGAACACAGGCCTGTAGTGCTACATAAGATGCCAGGGCTGCACAGCACAACTGCATGTGGCTGGTCAGGACAGCACAGGACCTACAGGAGAGGCATCCCTGTCCAGAGAGGGCGGGTGACTGGCACCGCAGATGGCATCTCAGACAGAGCTAGGTTCTTTTGTTCAGCCACTCTCTCGGCACTGTAGTGAGGCAAGGTCTGACCCAGCTCCATCCAGAAGATGCAGGGCAGTTCAGGAACAGGAAGGACATCACATCAGGATCTCCACTCGTTTGCCTGCTCTTAAACTCTGCTGGTTCTTCTTTCAACTGTCCTTTACTCACCCTCTTGATGATACAATCAAGGAACAGTCCAAGGATTGTCACAGTGTTCCTGGAGCACAGGATGTCCACACTCAAGGACATTTTCAGCAGCATCTGTCCTTCCTTGAGATCAGCTTCACATCCACCACAGGCCCTCCTCAGAGGCTGCAGAGACCCCACATAGAGCAAAGCCCTCTCCTACCAGGGCTGCAGAGCCCTGGCCAGTTTCTCTCTGGCCTTGGGGATGCAGCATCTCCTCTTGCTGTGCTGTTACTTTGCCATCTGCCATCCACTCCAGCATGGCTCTGTCTCAAGCAAAGCATTTTCACACGTGGGGTCTTAGGCACTTGGTCCTGTGTTGGCCTTGTCTAAGCTTGTCCCCAGTTCCATAGCTGAGGTGATGCAGACAAGCGTGCACCAATGCCCTCAGTCTGGGTCACAGAGAGGAGGAGTTGGAGTCCCCTGTGCCATCATAGAGTTTTGACTTCAGTGGAAGAACTGTCAAGGAGTGGTGGGACAGCTCACACTGCTAGTGCTGCTACAATGGTACATATGGGCTTCTCAGGAGAGACAGGCTGGAATGATCAGGAGGGGAATGTCCTATGCGTGCAAGAGCTTGTCATACGTATGGACCTTCTCTATGGGATGTGGAATAAGTTGGGTGAGCCCTTGTGGGTAAGGGTCAGAGAAGAGACCTGCTAGTGTGATATCATGGTGGGAGACAAAGAAACTGCAATCAAGGTAAGGAATTGGACAAAGCCCTTGTTTAAACAACCCAAGGAAGTCTCCAGTTCCATGACCCCTGGTCTTACTAGGGACTTGAATGACCCTGACATTCACTGGAAGGGAAGCAAAGCAGGATGCATGCTGTCCAGCAGGTGTCTGGGGTCTCTTGGTAAAACCTCTTTGCGCAGATGCCAGGTAGGCAACCAAAGGTGATGCTCACTTCAGTCTGGTCTTTGCAAAAGAGGGAGCACTGATCAGGGACGTGAAAACCAGTGTCAGCCTTGGCTGTAGTGACCAGGAGCTGCCTACAAAGCACCGTGATGGGGAAATCCCCCAAACCCTCTCTGGGAGCTCAACGTGCTGGCATGCCTTTCTAAAGTGCTTGCACGTTAATGCAGACAGTACGGAGAATAAACATGAGGAGTTATGCATCTGGGTGCAGTTGCAGGGTTACGATCCTGGCAGGGTGGCTCCCATGACTGGAATGTTGCAAAGGAGGGATAAGGGCTCTCTAGGAAGGAGAAGATGGGAAGGGGAGGGGGCAGAGTTGCCCTTCATGTGAGAGAGCAGCTGAAGTGCATGGAGCTCTGCCTGGGGGTGCAGAGGCAGCCGATGGAGAGCTTATGAGTGAGGACTAAAGAGAGGAAAGGTAAGACTGACGCTATAGTGGGTGTCTGCTATAGGCTACCTGACCAGGAAGAATAAGTGGACCAGGCCCTCTGCCGACAGATAGGAACAGCCTCACGTTTGCAGGCCCTGTTCCTCCTGGGGGATTTCAACCACCCTGATATCTGCTGGAGGGACAACACAGCAGGACTTAAGCAGTCCAGGAGGTTCCTGCAGTGCCCTGTTGATAACCTCCTCATCCAAGAGAGAGAGGAGCCAATGAGGAGAGGTGCTCTGCTGGATCTCCTCTTCACCCACAAGGAAGGGCTCGTTGGGGATGTGAAGGTGAAAAGAAAGCCTTGGCTGCAGTGACCATGAGATGGCAGAGTTCAGGTTCCCAAAGGCAGAGAGGAGGGTGAAAAGCAAGCTCACAGCCCTGGACTTCAGGGGAGTAGACTTTGGCCTCTTCAAAGATCTGCTTGGAAGAGTCCCGTGGGATAAGGCCCCAGAGGGAAGGGGCTGGGGCCATGAAAACTGGTTAATATTCAAGGATCACCTCCTCCAAGCACAAGAGAGCTCCATCCCAATGAATACAAAGTGAAACAAAAATGCCAGGAGGCCTGTGTGGATGAACAAGGATCTCCTGGCCAAACTCTAATACAAAGAGGAAGCTTACAGACCGTGGAAACAGAGACAGGTAACCTGGGAGAAATACAGAAACCTTGTCCGAGCATCATGGGATGACCTTAGGAAAGCTAAAGCCCAAATGGAATGAAATCTGTCCAGGGATGTCAAAGACAGCACAAAGGGCTTCTGTAAGTACCCGGGAGACAAAAGGCAGGCTAGGGAAAATGTGGGCCCATTGCTCAACGAGACGGGGGGCCTGGTTACACAGGACATGGAAAAGGCTGAGACACTGAAGGCCGCCTTTGCCTCAGTCTTTCCTAGCAAGAGTGGCCTTCAGGAATGCCAGGTCCCAGAGACCAGGGGGAATTCTGGAGCAAGGAAGACCTGCCTTTGGTGGAAAAGGATCAGGTCAGGGAATACTTAAACAAACTGGACATACGTAAGTCCATGGGCCCTGAAGGCGTGCACCCACAAGTGCAGAGGAAACTGTGTGATGTCATTGTGAGGCTACTCTTGATAATCTTGGATCCATTGTAGTGGAAGAAGTGCCCGAAGCATGCACTAAAGCACATGGTACTCCTGTCTCCAAGATAGGTGTCCTGGTTTCGGCTGGGATAGAGTTCATCTTCTTCCTAGTAGCTGGTATAGTGCTGTGCTTTGGATTTTAGTATGAGAATAATATTGATGACACGCTGATGTTTCAGCTGTCGCCAAGCGGTATTTACATTGGTCAAAGGAATTTTTTTTTTTTTTTTCCCTTCAGCTCCCCATGCTCTGCCAGGTGCCCAAGAAATGGGAGGGGGCACAGCCAGGATAGTTGATCCCAACTGACCAAAGGTCAATTCCATACCATATGATGTCATGCCCAGTATATAAAGTAGGGGAGTTGGCCGGGGGGTAGCGATCGCTGCTCGGGGACTGGCTGGGTGTCGGTCGGCGGGTGGCGAGCGGTTGTATAATTTTTTTTTTTTATTGGGCATGGTCTCCCCCAATATTCTTGTACCCAGGTTAGGCCATTAGAGCCTGGACGGGTCAACAAACAGCTGGGTAAAACACCACTTGAACGATGAGGTTGAGAGAGCAGTGGTGAAGGGGTCATAGCCTACCTGAAGGCCACTGGCACATCCTGGGGCATTGTGGGGCAGCACAAGGGACTCTCCTGGGCCCTGTGCAGTTTACCATGTGTATCCATGACCCAGAGGAGGAAACTCTCACCACATTTATCAATGACACTACACTGGAAGCACCATTCCTGTGCCTTAGGGATGTCATTCAGGAGAAACGAGACAGGCAG
Source organism: Ciconia boyciana (assembly GCF_034638445.1). NCBI lineage: Eukaryota > Metazoa > Chordata > Aves > Ciconiiformes > Ciconiidae > Ciconia > Ciconia boyciana. The sequence continues at coordinate 490,068 of NC_132968.1, forward strand.
GAGGACTGTCCTGTCAGGAACTTCATGAACTAGAAGAACAAAGGCCAGATCCTGCACCTGGGATAGACTAATGGCTTGCAGTGGCAGGGGCTGGGGAGTGCCTAGCCAGGGACCAGCTCTGCGTAAATGGCCCTGGTGGAGCTGGGGTACAGAGGGCAAAACACGACCCAGCAGTGATCTACACAACCCAGTGTGACCTGGTAACAAAGGCAGCCAGCAGTGTCCTGGAGTGTATAAAGAGAAGCCTCACCAAAAGTGTGAGGGAAGACATCGTCTGCCCCTGCTCATCACTCGTTAGATCACCTGGACACTACTGTGTCCACTTCTGGGCCCCCAGTTCAAGTGTACTGGGTCTGGCTGGGATGGTGTTAACTTCCTTCGTAGCAGCCCCTATGGTGCTATGTGTTTGCATTTGTGCCTCAAACAGCGTTGATAACACACCAGTGTTTTGGCTGTTGCTGAGCAGTGGTTGCAGAGTGTCAAGGTCTTCTCTGTTTCACACTCTGCTCCCTCCCAGTGAGTAGGCTGGGAGCGGGCAAGGAGTTGGCAGGGGGATACAGCCCAGGAAGCTGACCCCAACTGACCAAAGGGATGTTCCATACCATATGATGTCAGTCTCAGCAAGAAGAGCCGGGGCAGAGGAAGAAGAAGGTGGTTTTTGTCATTCAAGGTGTGTGTTAAAGGGAGGCTGGCTGGGCATCAGTCTGCTTGTGAGAGGTGGTGAGTGATTGCCCATGCGTTGCCTGTTGGTTTTGGTTTATGTTTGGTTCTATCTTTTTCTTTTGCCTGTTAAACTGGTTTTATCTCAACCCACAAGCTGCACAGCAACTCGCGCAGCAGCACTGGTAGGGACCTGACCGGCTAAGGAGTTCCCTGCGGAGAAGGGCCTGGGCACCGTAGCGGATGCCATAGGAGCCAGTGGGTCTCACAATTCCAAAGGAGAATAAAGAGGTGCGGGTCCTGAGGAGGTCTAGCAAGATGGAGCTAGGGGCATAGAGCATGAGGTGTGAGGAGAGTCTGAGGGAAGTGGGCCTCGTTAGAGCCTGCTGAAGTGGAGGCACAGGGCAACCTAATGAGAGCCTACAGCTACCTGGAGAGATGATGGAGCCAAGCTCGCTTCTGCAGTGGCCAATGAGATGACAGAGGCAACAGCCACAAACTGCCTCTTGGGAGCTCTAGGCTGAGCCTTAGGAAAAATATAAGGGCCTAGGAGGAGCATTGCTGTGATCTCCACCTTTGGAGCGCTTCAGGTTTCAGCTCTACAAAGTCGCAGCCAGGCTGGAGGCTGGACTAGAGAGCCCCAGCAGTCTCTTCCCCACCAACCCTTGCATGAGCCTGTGCCTTGCAACGTGCCCTCCAAGAAGACACTAAGCTAGAGGTGAGGGTCCCTACATCACAGGACAATTCAGGGTAAAAGGGAGCTCAGGAAGTGTCGAGTCCAATGCCCAGCTCCAAGCAGGGCCAGCTCTGGGCTCAGAACAGGTAGCGCAGTAAATGTCAGCATTTGCAGAGAGAGTTTACACATGAACCAGGCATCTAAGGCACCGCTACAGAAATGGAGATGCGGCATTTGACCAGCTCCCTGAACACAGCTGTCACTATGCCATGCCTCCTGAGATTCCTGGGAACATCCACCTTCTTGTGCAGAAGAGTATGATTCTTCTGCAAGTTTCCTGGCACATCTCCAGAGCAGGGGTGCTTTAGGCTGTAAAAAGAATTGAAAAAAGCCTCTGACTTGGATACTATCAACTTAATTACTAAAGAGAGGGAGATGGAGGGATCTCAGGGCTTCCAGGTTCCTGCTGAAGATTTCAGCCTCCAAGAAAGGAGCTCCAAGAAAGGAGTTTTCAACTAATAGAGCCTTTCGATCATTTCACTTGGATGGCTCTGCTGCCCACTTTCCACAATTGGCACCCAGAAAGCTCACCTGCTTTTCCTTCCTCTCCTCCCCAAACATGACCAAGCGATGGGAAGAAAGGAAGCAGAAGACCCTAGGCCTCTGTGAATCACCTGGGGTGTGGCACTTGGAGGGCCACAGTGTCATTTCATTGTACACCCCATAAAGAACCGAGCTGGGAAGTGAGACTGCAAGCCCCAATCAACAGGGTTCATGGACAGGCAAGGCTGTGTCTATGGCTGGTCTGGAAACCAGTACACCTACAGCATAGCTCAAGCTGGGGCTGAAGCTCAGGCTTGGGCTTCAATGGTCCCCTGGGCCCATGGACAGAGTTGTGGGTCCAGGCCCCACGTTAGGCTGGTCGGGTCCATGAAGGCCTAGGGATGCTCTCAGGGCACTGACACTGCCCCCATGGGATCCCACCTGCCAGTGCCCTCCATAGTTCTTCCCCACGTCCTTGGAGATCTAGGAGACCAGCATTTCATGGTCACTACAGCCAAGGCTGACACTGGTATTCACATGCCTGACCAGCTCTTCCTCTTTTGGGAGTGCCAGGTCCAGGTGAGCAGAAGACTGAAGGGACTCTTTGGCAGCTCTCCTAAGAACGTTTCCACAAACAGCACAAGAAACCTCCTGGAAGGTTTGCATCCTGCTGTCTCACTTGACAAGTGAACACTGAGGAAACTGAGTCCCCCACAAGAGCCAGGTCCTGTGATCCACTGATTTCCTCAGATCATTTAATCGAGACATTGTTCATTCCTCACCCTGACTGTATGACCTGTAAATGGATGCGATGGAGTTAATGTTCTTCATAGCAGCCCACAGGGTGATGTGCTTTGGATTTGTTACTAATACAGCACTGAGAACGCAACAGTGTTTTGGCTATTGCTGAAGAGTCCTTGCAGAGCATGAAGGCTTTCACTTTTTCCCACTCTGCCCCTGCAGCAAGTAGGCTGGGGGGACACAAGAAGTTGGCAGGGGCACAGCTGGGACAGCTGGCCCACAATGACCAAAGGGATATTCCATTGCCTATGATGGCAGGCTCAGGAAAAAAAACAAAACAACACAAGCTCAACGGAAGAAGGAAAAAGGGGAGATATTTGTGATCAAGGCATTTGTCTTCCCAAGGCCTGCTTTCCTGGAAATGGCTAAACATCTGCCTGCCGATGGGACGTAGTGCATAAATTCCTCATTTTGCTTTGCTTGTAGATACAGCTTTTGCTTCACCTATTAAAATGTCTTTGTCTTGACCCATGATTTTTCTTGCTTTTGCACTTCCAATTCCCTCCCCCATCCTGCTGGGGGTGGTGGGGGTAGGGGAGAGTGAGCAAATGACTTTGTGGGTGCTTAGCTGCTGCCTGGGGTCAAACCAAACCAAACACCTACCACAGTGCCAACATTTCTGGCCTCTTTACCCACACACACCTTGACCAATGAGCTTTTCTGATTTATTTTCTCCCCTTGACCTGTTCAGCTGGGGGAGTGAGTGAGCGGCTGGGTGGCTGTCTGGCTGCTGGTCAATGTTAACCCAGCACAGGACCACCCCAGGACTGCTGCACCCAGTATGGGGCTTCCCAACACAATACAGACCCTGACAGACTGGAGCAAGTCCTGCAGAGGCCAGAAGGATGGTTGGGGCCTGGAGCACATTATGGACAAGGAGAGGCAGAGAGAGCTGGGGTTTTGAGAAATCCCTCAGAGTCAAACACTGGGGCAAGGACCCAGGCCAGCTGGTGGGATCTGAATCACTGGACAGTTTCAGTATTTGTCAAGACAAGGCCATGAGCACCTGCTCTAGCTGGAGCTGTCTGAGAATGGGCTTGGCTGAGAGAGCAGCTGTGGCAAGAGCTCTGGGACTTGGTGTGTAAAGAGTGTCAGTAAGAAACTGGTTTCCTCTTTATTAATAATGGCTGTGGAATTGGGTATCACTGAGCCTCAGAGGAGGACAGAGGTGATCGTACAGCAAAGGTCCCTTCTCAGGCCTGGGGTGTATGGCCAGAGATGGAAACGGCTGGTGTGTGGGACCGGTCTGGGACAATTTTCCTAGGGCAGCTTCCCCAGGGTGTGCAGGGAACATGGCACAGACCGAGCCCCTCTCTTCTGCACCTTTGGCGCCTTGCTTCCTTCATTTTGTCACCTGGCTCTGCCTTGTGAGCACCCTGCTGTGTGCCCTTCTCCTGCACACTCACACAGCTTAGCTCTGCACTGGTGTTTCCTCTTCCAGGACTTTTCCAGCCCAGCCCCAGCTCCAGCTCTCCACACCTCCCCTGGCCCCATGGCAGTGCCCACCACAGGGGGCTGCAGCACTCTGGGCACTCAGCCACAGCTCCGGCTGCTCTGAAGGGCACAGCAGCTCCTGGAGGTCAGACAGGGGGGTCAGCCTCCCCACCAGCCCCAGAGCTGCTGCTGGCCAAAAGGGCAAGCAGAAACAGAGGCCAGTCAATCTCTAGCTCTGCTGCATTCATATTGCAGGTTGTCCCTAACCCCGACTGCATTTGCACTCTTCTCTTCCCCAACCAGCCCCTCTCCCTAAGACAGCACAAGAGTCCTGGCCCTGGGGCTCCTCAGGCACCTGCCGCATCTCTCCAGTCTCCCTTTGCCATGCCCACTGGGCCACACTGACTCCCATGGCACTGCAGAGTCCTTCTTTGTGCATACCTTGATGTAGTGCTTTGCTTTTGGGATGTTTGAGGGTGTTTCACTTGGTGTGCCTCCATTCACTCCCACCCCAGGGCACGTCTTGAGCCCTTGTCCTCTCCTGACTGCTCCAAATTCATTTCCATAAAGACGGCTATATGCCATGAGTCCTGACATATGTGAAGCAGCCTGAGGAGGGAATGGGGAGCTCATGCACCATCTTAGGCCAAGAAGAGAGCCTTTAAAACCAGAACTTCTGGTCCAGTGGAACCCAACTGTACTGTGAGCTAAAGCAGAAACACAGGGAGAACATAAGGAGAAAAGAATTTTAAAACACCAATTCCTTGGACATTTTAGTGGCAGCCACTTGGGAGGAAGAGCCCAACCTTCAGGCACTGCACCCAGGAGATCCCCTTTTATTGAAGAGCTGCTCTTAGACAGGTCACAGCTGACACAATGTGGTGCTAGGGTCACACCCAACGGGATAAAGCCTCAAGACTAGAAGTAACAACCTAGAAAATTATATGTAAGTAGAATTCTTTCAGGGAAAAAAGCAGACTGCTGGCCTTAGAGAAGCTCCGGGAAATGTGAAGTGCTCGGAGGCAGGCTGTTGTCAGTGACGCTATGTCCATTGGGTCAGTTTCCACAGGGCATCCTTGAGCTCCTTGTTCCTCATGCTGTAGATGAGGGGGTTGACTCCTGGAGGCACCACCGAGTATAGAACTGACACCACCAGGTCCAGGGATGGGGAGGAGATGGAGGGAGGCTTCAGGTAGGCAACCATGCCAGTGCTGATAAACAGAGAGACTATGGCCAGGTGAGGGAGGCACATAGAAAAGGCTTTGTGTCGTCCCTGCTCAGAGGGGATCTTGAGCACGGCCCTCAAGATCTGCACATAGGACACCACAATGAACACAAACCACCCAAATGCAAAACAGACACTAGCCATAAGAAGCCCAGCTTCCCTGAGGTAGGTATCTGAGCAGGAGAGCTTGAGGATCTGGGGGACTTCACAGAAGAACTGGTCCAGGGCATTGCCCTTGCAGAGTGGTAGTGAAAATGTATTGACAGTGTGCAGCACAGCATAGAAAAACCCACTGCCCCAGGCAGCTGCTGCCATGTGGACACAAGCTCTGCTGCCCACGAGGGTCTCATAGTGCAAGGGTTTGCAGATGGCAATGTAGCGGTCGTAGGCCATGACAGTGAGAAGAATATACTCAGCTGTTATAAAAAAGAAAAAGAAAAAGACCTGGGCCACACACCCTTGGTAGGAGATGGCCCTGGTGTCCCACAGGGAATTGGCCATGGCTTTGGGGACAGTGGTGGAGATGGAGCCCAGGTCGAGGACAGAGAGGTTGAGAAGGAAGAAGTACATGGGGGTGTGGAGGTGGTGGTCACAGGCTACAGTGGTGATGATGAGACCGTTGCCCAGCAGGGCAGCCAGGTAGATGCCCAGGAAGAGCCAGAAGTGCAAGAGCTGCAGCTCCCGTGTGTCTGCAAATGCCAGGAGGAGAAACTTGGTTATGGAGCTGCTGTTGGACATTTGCTTCCTCTGGGTATGGGAGCCTGTCCAAGGAGGAAAAGGCAGTGAAGAGTTAGGACACACAACTCTCAGCAAAACCTGCTCCATTTCTCACAGAAACACCCTCCGCCAGCCTCTCTCTCTCCTTCCAGAAAGACCTTCATGCAGCTGCCTGGCTGCAACTCTCTTTTCTGCTGGCTGAGGGCCCAATGGGGAGCAGGGGATTCTGCTGTGGGCACCGGAGGAGTCAGTCCTGCTGTGCACCAACAGGCAGAGAGAAACCAGGAGTGATCTCTGTTTAAATCCCCTCAAGAAATCAATGCCATTTCACAATTGTCCCTCCCAACTCACCCGACTGCAGAGGAGAGCTGTGGGTTTTGGTTTTGTTTCTTTTGTTCCTGTTCCTTGTCCCACCTGAGGGGGTTTGTGGAAGGCAGGCATCCTTGGCCTTTCTGCTACACTACAAGTGCTACCCTGAGAGCCCTGGCAGGCAAAGGGCTGGACCCTTAGTGCATAGGGAGGAGAGATGGTCTGTCCCTCAGTCTTGCTCTCAGCTGCCCTTGGCTCACACCTCTCTGAGCCACAGGATGGTCACACTCAGCTCTTGCCCTGACAGGAAACTGGATACTGGAAAGGAAACTGGATAAGCCACTTGCAAAATGCAGACGATCTCCACAGTCCCCTCCCCAGGGAAGAGCTGTGAGCTTCTGGATGCCCTGAAGATGGGGTGTCCTGAACAGAGAGCCAGCTTTATCCCCACCCTATGGACTGCATTGCCCAGACCCCCCCAGGCTAGAAGAGGCCTTGGGCACCTTGCTCCCATGGACACAGCTGCATGGCAGGACGTGCAGGGGCAGTTGCTGAGCTGCTGCTGCAAAGCCCATCCCTAGAGAGCCTGAAAACAGCAGCAGCAGGGGCAGGTGGAGAAAGCAGGAGAAAGACCCCAGGGCTTCTGCCAAGTGAGGCAAGGCCAGGGAGGGAGAGATGGGCACTCAGGAGAGTCTCCTCTGCTGGAGCTCAGGCTGCAGAGGAGGCAGCTCCTGCCCTGGACCCCAGCGCCTTGAGGGCAGAGGCTCTGCTGGGTGGGAGAGGAGACTGACAGACTTGGTAGGGGAAAAACATGTTCAGTGAAGGGCTGACAGGGAGATGCCCAATTCCCCCCTCCCAGCCTTTGCTGTCAGCACTTTGCTCTCACTCCTCATCTGTGTCTCTGCTGCCTGGATCTGTCCCTGCCAGGAGCTGCTTCTCTCTCCCCATGTCTGCTACCTATCAGTGCCCACAGACTACATCCCACCTGTTCTGTGCTCAGGGCTGCCCTGCAGAGCCCTCCTGGCAGCAGGACACTGCCCAGGAGCATCTCAGAGAAGGAGCAGGTCAGATAAACCACGAGGATTCCACACAAGTGATGGGGCTTTCATTAGGCAAAGGAACTGGTGAGGGGACTGAACCAGCTTCCTCACAGACCTACTGACCTCTCAGTCTAATGCTGTAGAGGTCTCAGTCTCTTGTGCAAACCTCACAGCTCCATTGCTATGTTCCCCCACAAACTCAGCAGGAAACGGAAAGCACAGGCTTCAGAAAGCACCTTTCCTTCCACATAGCACCTGCCTTGAGGTGCTTCTTGAAAATCTGCCTCTGGCAATGTCCTCAAGTGATGTGGAACTGTGAGCAGCCCTGACCCACGCAGCAGCCTCTCCACAGCAGAGGGACCGTGCCCTGACGGGGGCCGCTCCTTCCACCCACACCTTCTCCCTGCAGCGCTGTGCGGAGCCACCCGGGCAGGCTGAGTGCTGGCCCTGGCAAGTGTCAGAGTCCCTGCCCTGGCACACAGCCCCCTGGGCGCAGGGACCCTGCTCTGCAGGACAGCCCTGGGCAGCCCTGCCTGCACACTCGGCTTCACACCCCTGCAGCCATCCCCGGGAGAAGGCAACTGTCATTACCTGTCCCTCTGACAGTGCAGCAGGGAAGCCCTGCTCGGGAGCAGGTCCTACTCCTCTACGTTGGAGAGAGATCTCTGTAGGCTGTGACAGATTTATCATACCCCTCCAGGAAGATCATGTCCATTGCCGTGCAGTGAGAGACTTACAGTGGAGAGGCTGTGAAGATTGCTCCTCCAGTGAGCTCTCAGCCATCCACCCAGCCCAGACCGCCTTTAACCTCTCTCTGCCCTGCTTGTCTCCACTCAGTGCCTGCAGGCAGTGCCCTCAGCCCTGCGGTGCTTTGCAGAGGAGCTGCTCCTGGGCAGAGCTGTCTCTCTGCAGCTCTTCCTGCTTGCCATGCACTCCCTCCATCCCAGGAGCCTGGAACAGCTCAACAGCAGAGGACCAGTCCAAGGTGTTGTAATGACCTCTCTGGTGGGTTTGGGGCCAAGTCCATGAAGCTCAGACACTGAGAAGAAGATGAGGAAATCTCTGAAGAAGTCAGATGCAAACTGCAAAATTTCTTTGAGCCCTAATGGGTCCCACTGAGGGACATTACTGACAAAGCCTCCCCGGGGACTGGTTAGAGCAGAAAACTGGAGGCAGAGATGACAGGCAAAGGAAATGTAAAGGTGGCTCTGATGCTGAGTAAACTTTAATGTGTCCCATTAAGCCAAAGGACCAAGCCCTGACCCCATTAACCAACTGACCCCCAGCCCCTGGGAAGGGAGATCTTGTCCCTCACACGGTGCTCAGGGCTCTTGCTGGGGCCGTGTGATGTGGGGATGTGTGATGCCAAGGGCAGGACTCTGCTGCGACACCTCCCAGGCTCCTGGATGTGGACAAGGAGGCAATGAGGCCCTAATGCTAAAAGGATAAGGTGTCTCCTCAGAGGCATCAGTGGCAGAGACAACAGCCATTGCCAACGGCAGAAAGAGCTCCTCTCTGTTGGGGGCTTTCAGCATTTCTACATCCCGCTCTCATCTCCCCCACAGGCTGTCCTATGGTGTTGCATCCCCTCTGCCTCTTTCCCTGCAGGCTGTAGGCACCCACCCTGCTACTGCACCTTGCTCTCACCTCAGCATCTTCCTGCCTTTACTGGAATCTCTCCAGCCTCCCTGGCTCTTCCTTAAAACACAAAGCCTTGGGCTGACCCAGGGTGACCTGTTGCACAACAGCACTGCCCTTGGAGTGACATTTCTTTCTCCTCATGTCCACTCTGGATGTCCCAAGCTGCACTTTGTGGCATTATTTCTTTCTCATGCTGTTTCCCACTACAAAGAAGAGCTCTGCCATCTCTGAAAGCAACCTTCTGGCACTCTCAGGCTACTCCCATATTGTCCAGAGCCTCCAGAACGCTGGTCCAAAGAAGCACATGTGCCTCAGCCATTCTACACAGGTCATGTGCACCAAACACCACCTTGGCAGACCTCCTCTGGACACTCTCCAATTCCTCCTTACTTCTGCAAAATGGGGAGCCCCACACTGAGACACTCCTCTGTGTGTGTGGCCATAGCAGTGGTGAGACAAATGGGGCGAGAACTCAAGATGTCTGTGTGGCCAATGGTCTTCCTAATGCAGCCGCTGGCCTTGTTCATGGTGAGCATGCACCACTGGCTCATATGTCGTCCCCTGTAGTGCCCACACCCTTCCTCCTCATGGTCCGTCCTCAGCTGGTCAGGTCCCAGCCTGTCCTGATGGATGGGGTTATTCTCCCCTCCCTGCAGGACTGACCACTACTCGTTTTACAACTGCAAAGGCTTTCTGTTGCCTCAGTCTTCAATAGCAAGACCAGTTGTTGTCCAGGTACCCAGCCCCCTGAGCTGGAAGACAGCGACGGGGAGCAGAATGAAGCCCCACAATCCAATGGGAAATGTTTAGTGACCTGCTACACCACTTAGACACACACAGGTCTATGGGGCCAGATGGGATCCACCCAAGGGTACTGAGGGAGTTGGTGGAAGTGCTCACCAAGCTAGTTGCAATCTTTTATCAGCAATCCTGGCTAAACCATGAAGGTCCCAGTTGACTGGTCGTTACCAAATGTGATGCCAATTTAAAGAAAGGGTGAGAATGGGGATCTGGGGAACTACATGCCTGTCAGTCTGACCTCGGTGCCAGGGAAGGTTATGGAGCAGATCATCTTGAGTGCCATCACGTGGCACATACAGGACAACCAGGTGATCAGGCCCAGTCAGCATGGGTTTATGAAAGGCAGGTCCTGCTTGACCAACCTGATTTCCTTCTATAACAAGGTGACCCGCCTAGTGGATGAGGGAAAGGCTGTGCATGTTGTCTACCTGGACTTTAGTGACGCCTTGGACACGATTTCCCACTTTGAGCCCTAATGGGTCCCACTGAGGGACATTACTGACAAAGCCTCCCTGGGGACTGGTTAGAGCAGAAAACTGGAGCACTGGAGCACAGTTTCTCCAGCACTGTGCTGGAGAAACTGCCTGTTCATGGCTTCGACGGGCATATGCTTCGCTGCATAGAAAACTGGCTGGATGGCCAGGCCCAAAGAGTGGTGGTGAATGGAGTTCAATCCAGTTGGTGGCCGGTCACCAGTGGTGTCCCCCAGGGCTCAGGACTGGGGCCAGTTCTGTTTAATATCTTTATCAATGATCTGGATGAGGGGATCGAGTGCACCCTCTTTTTGCAGTTTGCAGACAACACCAAGCTGGGCAGGGGTGTTGATCTGATTGAGGGAAGGAAGGTTCTACAGAGGGATCTGGACAGGCTGGATTGATGGGCCAAGGCCAGCTGTATGAGTTTCAACAAGGCTTATGCTGGGTCCTGCACTTGGCTCACACCACCCCCTGCAACACTCCAGGCATGGGGAAGAGTGTTTGGAAAGCTGCCAAGCAGAAAAGGACATAGGGGTGTTGGTCGACAGCCGGCTGAATATGAGCCAGCAGTGTGCCCAGGTGGCCAAGAAGGCCAAGAGCATCCTGCTTTTATTAGAAATAGTGACGTCAGCAGGAGTAGGGAAGTGATTGTGCCCCTCTACTCGGCACTGGTGAGGCCGCACCTTGAATACTGTGTTCAGTTTGGGCGCCTCACTACAGGAAAGACATTGAGGTGCTGGAGCGTGTCCACAGATGGGCAATGAAGCTGGTGAAGGGTCTGGAGCACAGGTCTGATGAGGAGTGGCTGAGGGAACTGGGGATGTTTAGCCTGGAGAAAAGGAGGCTGAGGGGAGACCTTCTTGCTTTCTACAAATACCTGAAAGTGAGGTGGGTGTCGGTCTCTTCTCCAAAGTAACAAGTGATAGGACGAGAGGAAATGGTCTCATGTTGCACCAGAGGAGGGTTTGTTTGGGCATTAGGAACAATGTCTTCCCCAAAAGGGTTGTCAAGCATTGGAACAGGCTGCCCAGGGAAGTGGTTGAGCTACAACCGCTGGAGCTATTGAAAAGACGTGTAGATGTGGTGCTTAGGGACATGGTTTAGCGGTGGACCTGGCAGTGCTCGGTTAACGCTTGGACTTGATGATCTTAAACATCTTTTCCAACCTAAATGATTCTATGATTCCATGACTCTGTGTTGTCACTGATGGCTGAGTAGTTGCTAGGGCAAGAGTCTGCAGACGGGTTGTGCAGGTGCTTGCAAAGTCCATGGTGGTTGAGTAGCTTTTAGGGCAGGAGCATGCAGCTGGCTCATACAGGTGCTTGTGATGTCATCTGGGTTATAGTAGCTATTAGGGCAGAAGAAAACTCCTGGGTTGTGCAGCTGCTTGTGATGTCATAATGATATTAGTAGGTGATAGGGTAGAAGGAGGCCCCTGGGTTGTGCAGGTGCCTGTGATGTCATAGCTGTATTAGAAGGTGACAGGGTAGAAGGAGGCACTTGGCTTGTTCAATGTGCTTTTGATGTCACATGTCCGTGAGTAGGTGACAGGGCCAGAGCAGGAACCTTCCCAGTGTAGCTGCTTGTGGTGTCCCAGGTGCCTGAGTAGGAGATAGGGCAGGAGCAGGCCCCTGGCTTGGGCAGGTGCCTGTGATGTCACTGATGACTGATCAGGTGGCAGGGCAGAAGCAGGCCCCTGGCTTGTGCAGGTGCTTTTGAGGTACCTGTTGTCTGAGTATCTGATTGGGAATGAAAGCACATGGGGTTTGTGCAGGTGCTTGTGATGTCATATTTACCTGCATATATGATAGGGCAGGAGGAGGCCCCTAGCTTGTGCAGGTGCTTGTGATGTCATAGGTGCATGAGTAAGTGATAGGGCAGGAGCTGGGCCCAGGCTTGAGCAGTTGCTTCTGATGTCACCTGATCGCAAGTAGATGATGGTTTAGGAGCAGGCCCCTGCCCTGTGCAGCTCCTCATGGTGTCACTGATGGCTCAGTAGCTGACAGGGCAGGACGATGCCACCGGCTTCTGCAGCTGCTTGTGATGTCAGTGATGGCTGATGGCTCGCTCACTCCCCCCTGGTGGGATGGGGGAGAGAATCAGAAGGGTCGAAGGGAGAAAACTCGTGGGTTGAGACAAAGACAGTTCAATAGGGAAAGCAAAAGCCACGCATGCAAGGAAAGAAACCCAAGGAATTGATTCACTCCTTTCCATGGGCAGGCAGTGGTTCAGCCATCTGCAGGAAAGCAGGGCTCCATCACGCGTCACGGTTCCTTGGGAAGACAAACACCATCATGCCACACGTCCCCCCCTTCCTTCTTCTTCCCCAGCTTTATATTGCTGCGTATGATGTCATATGGTATGGAATAGCCCTTTGGTCAGTTGGGTCAGCTGTCCCAGCTGTGTCCCCTCCCAGCTTCTTGTGCATCCCCAGCCCACTCCCTGGTGGGGTGGTGTGAGGAGCAGAAAAGGCCTTGCCTCTGTGTAAGCACTGCTCAGCAGTAACAAAATCATCCCTGTGGTATCAACACTGATTTCAGCACAAATCCAAAACACAGCCCCACACTAGCAACGATGAAGAAAGTTAACTCTATCCTGGCCAAAACCAGCACAGGCAGACACCAGTGGAGATACATCTGCCGCAGCAGACACCACTGCAGATGCCACTGCGGATATAGAGACCCTTGCAGATGCGGACATCCAAGCAAATGCACAAAAATAGTTGCAAGTGACACTGCAGATGCAGAATCAGATACCACGGAGATGCCACTGCAGTTGTAGGACGTGCTCAGATACCACTGATGGTGCCATAGAAGATAGGACAGCAAATGCCATGGAAGATACCAGGCCAGAGGCAGATACCTCCGCAGATACCACTGCAGATGCAGACAGCATTGCAGATACAAATGCAGATGCAGGCAGATGTCACTGCAGATGCAGATGCCATAGCAGATGCAGATAACATGGTAGGGGCAGGTACCAGAAGCCAACAGCAATGCGGATGCCATTTGTGATTTAAACAAATTATAAGACCCATTGTGGTCTTCTCTTTTAGCATTGGGAACTAACCAAAGGCTCTTATCTGATCTATTACCTCAGTGGGAAAGAATTGTTAAAAGGGACCACCAACTGATTGTGGATGCACTTGGTGTAGCCCAAGATAATGTTTCTCTTGCTCTTAGTTGTATCCAAGCTCAACTGTGGATGCAGTCTATGGTAGCAGCAATTATAAGAGTAGGTGAAGATTACCCACTGAAATTCAAAAGGTAATTTGGGAAAATGCAACTAAATTTGAGAAAGAATTCCAATCCTGGTGGTATTTACTCAATTTCACTTATGACCCCATCAACAATAAGGCCACAGCTTTTGTCTTAACAATACACAGTGCTTCAGTATACACCATATACCCAATCATTGCGTTAGGATTAAATCCAAATGCAACTGTACTCTATCCAGGAGAACATAGAGTGTGGGCTCAACAAAATGGAAACAAGTGGCAAACTGTTGATGTTAACGCATGCGTTGTACCGGAACAACAAGGATTTATTTGTAACACCCTCAAAGCCCAAGACATTTGCCTTGACACTGAACAAAATGTTTGTCATTTTGAAATACATCCTGATGAAACCCTTGAAACTGTACTGGTATATATTGGAAAAGGATGTGTTTGTATGAGAACCCTTTGTGATTTTATATTCCTAGATAACATTAGTGTAGATACAAGCAATCCCTCACATATTTGTGTTTGTAACCTTACAAAAATGATGGGATGTGACTTCAGTTATTCAGCTCCTGTTACGTCTTATCAACTGTTACGATCTAATTATACACTGAGTCAAGATTTATTGCCTACCCCCATCAGAATGAATCTTACATTTATGAAAAACTAGAACAACACGATGACCTGTGTCAGCTGCTAGAATGCATGTGAAACAATGGACACAAACCTCTGATCACCGTTCATCATGACACAGAAGAGATACGCCATGTCTTGGAAAGAGTGAAGAAGGATGGGGAACACCATTGGTGGGAAACTCTTCTTGGATGGTCACCAACAGCAACGGGAGTTTTTAATCTCATGCTTCACCCCGTTGTGATATTACTAACTCCAGAACTGATATGTCTACATGATAAACCAGATAACCCAACTCCAACCAACCAAAACATACAAGCTGATACATAGCAAATAGCAATACTTCACTCTCTGCTTACAGTGGATCTCTAAGCGCAAATTATCAATATACTATTTATGGCACAGCGGCAAGAGATGACGGTACCACCACGCTGTGAGAATAAGATGAATTGACTATAGGCACGGGGTGCAGTGTGACAGTGTGTTACCCCTCGGCCCCCCAACCTGACCTTTATCTCCCGTAACCCTGCTCAAATGATAACCAGCAGTGGGGATCGTAATAGATGTCTCTGCTCATGGTGGCTGCATCCGGCTCAAAGTGGATTTGGGAGATGGATAACAACACAAAAGCCAAGGGCTATGGTGCAATGCGCCCACCTCACCACAGCGAAGAAACGAAAATCTGTGGTTGGTATGCAAATATGACTATGAGTCAAACATCTTACCCACATAAATAGAGAGCAGCCCAAGAGCCCTTGGAGATCTCCTGCACGGCAGCGGGCTGCATGCCAGGATTTCCCCTTGAACAGGGACGCATCTCAAGGTTAGTCCTCGAGGTGGAGAGATTCCTTGCTGCAACAGATCCTCGGTAAGTGACGAATAGTGGGCTAAACTTTGAAACCTTCCCTAAGTGATATAAAGGAATGATTGTGCATATATAATCCTTTAGACATAGACCGCTGACCAAGTCTGGGACAAGGATTGGATCCAGCCACACCTAGAGTCCTCTCTGAGAAGGAGTTTAGAAAGCAAGGGGGTCCTTTCTGAATCTCAGCACTCAACAGGAGGGTCTCCCTGATACTTTCTTCCTGTCCTCTATGTACTAAATAAGCAAATCTACCTTGTCATTGACTCTTGTTAAACCATTGTCGCATTAACCTTTGAACCTTGTTAACTCACTGTTATATCAATAAAGTACAGTTTTCCCTCTCTCTTACGAGTGAAGTGCATCACTCCATCCACGACAGCATCATACTCCTCTGGACCAAGAAATGGAATCTCAGGTGTCATGGCATACCAATACTTGCATTCAGGGATCTGGTCAAAACACCCATCTCCATTTCTGTTGAGTTTGCTCACATCACCCTTGAGTTGATTCCCATCTGCTGCTGGTCATCCTCCTCCACAGGAAGAGAACACGGGGGGCATCCCCCATACTCATCCTCCCTGCCAGTCTCTCCAGCAGAGTCTGTGTTCCTCCATTGCAGAACGCCATGTGAGCCAGCTGTCCCAACACATCTCATTTAATCCCAAACCATCACAGTTGTGTGACAAGCCATGGGGCTCCAGCTCCACCTGCCTGTGATCCACCTCCTCCTGCCTATGAACATTTGGGCCGCAGCAGCTCAGCTCTGGCACCAGGGGGGAGTGCAGACTTCTAACAGGGAAACCTGAGCAGTGACCCTGACCAGAAGACCATTGTCCATTGAGCTGTGCTGCGCTGCACGTACAGCCTGGCCTTCACGCCTGTGCTGTGCAGAACAGAGCCTTTGGCCGTGGGACAACTTCAGCAACTCATTGTCACAGAGGAGCCTGCAGGCAGCTCCCACTCAGTACTGGCCCTTACGCCTCCTGCGTGGCCTTGCCTGTATCTAACAAGGCAGCAAGAAGTTCTCATGAGATCATCATTTCTGTTAGACTGTAGAAATGATGAGAAGAGTTCTTTTTTGGTAAGAAATTCCTACAGTAGCTTGAATGATCCAAACAGGGGAATGTCTTCTATGGGTGGGGTCTGCATGGCATGCTGCGGGTGGGTCAGAGGCCTGTTCAATGCTACACCACCTGGGGTTCCAACCACCTAAAAGGGACCTAAGATTATCTGCATGATTCTCTCTTTATAGCATTAGCGCTGATGAACAGCATTTTAAATGACACCTCACAGAGTCTGAGTGCCTTTCTTACTCCACTTATAATGAACAAGTGGTGAAAAACATTCTCTCAGCACCCTTGGATGCAGCCCCCCCAGTGCTATGGAGTAGTAAGGGTGGAGTTTGCGCAAGTAACCCCTGGCTTGATCCCCATCCACTGCTGGTTGTTCTCCTCCAGAGTTCTGCCTCAAAGCACAAAGGCCTGGGAGACCTCGCTGGTGGGAACTGAGGCAAAGAGGACGCAGAGTAGCTCGGATCTATCTACACCTACTCTTACCAAATGTAGCAGTGGTCTCACAGTATTTCTGACTCTTCTTTAGCTGTTCCTGAGGTAGCAACAGCTCATCTTAATGCCCTTGAATGCCCTTTTGAGTTTCAACTAAGTTTTGATAGGAACCATGTCTGTGCTTGGATTATGCTGTCCTTGAAGACAAGATGTATGCAGGCACGCTGTTAAAATCATTGGTCTGTTCCTTGATGGAATCCTCAAGGGAGTGAGTAAAGACCCCGGTGTGCGGTGCTTTGTGTTCAGGCAATGCATGCAGCTGTTGTGTCAGAGAAGGGACAGACCTTGCTTCTCTGATGGCATCTGCTGTCTGATGCCTCTGACTGATGGCAACAGTCCCTGGCACACAGGCACCAAATTGCACTCCCTGCAATGCCATCAGGGGTGTCTGTCATGCACCCGCCCTGAGTGGGAATTGCTGTCCTGTAGGTCCTGTGCTGTCCCTGCCAGCCCTGGCATCTCAGGTACCTCTGTGGGCCTGGATTGGAACATTAAAGTGAGTAGATACCCTGAATTCTGCAAGGCAATGTGGGGATGAACACGAGGCAACTGCCAATACAGTGAGCGGAGACTTAGTAAATCCAACAGATGGAGAAGAAGAAGAGAGAGACTGGGTCTCATATGGCATATGACTATTTCCTGTCATATGAATACCTCCATAGGCTACCCTGAACATAATGAGTGGGGACAGGTTCAGTTGCCCTTAATTTGGGCATCAGCTGTCATTTCAGTTGGCCAAAGGAAACTCCCAAGAGCCCCCAAGAAGATGCCCCCAGATGGTGTCCTGTCTCTACATCTGCCTGCCCATATCTTCGATCTGTCTCTGTTACCTGCACATATCTTTGACCACCTCCAATGCCTCAAATGTCACCAGACATTTGCATCTGAGCAGCTCACTCCTGGCCTCCATCACCATTAATTTCCATGGGAGCTGAGAGAAGGAGCTCACATGCAGGTGTCTATTGAATGACCACCTGAAGAGAAGCAAGAGGAATCCCACCTCCTGTGGGTTGGTGGTGTGCATGGGAGGGAGCTGAGTCCACTTCCAGCCCCAGGACTACAAACCAAGGAGAGGATGCCTTGACTGACTCAGCTGAATCCCTTCCCTCAGCAGGGTGAAAAGAGATCCCCGCCTGTGTCTGTCTGGCTGTCCTGTCTAATGATGGGCCAAGAAAAGTTGATATTTCGACCTAACTCTGTCTCTGAGCAGGGAAATGCCCCTGCTGGAAAGAAGTGTCTCTGCCCAGCTGAGAGAGGGAACATCAGTGATTCCTTCAGCTTGTTCCACAGTAGGTGCCCCTGGAGCCCCAGCCACAAATCAAGGGAGCCCAGAGGGGCAGATAAATTGCTGCCTTGGGCTGGTGGTCCTCTGCTGCTGAGCTGCGCTGGTCTCCTGGCACAGAGGGAGCTCATGGCAAGTGGGCAGAGCTGCAGAGAGACAGCTCTGCCCAGGAGCAGCACATCTACAAAGCACAGCAGGGCTTTGTAGGCACCAAGGGGAGAGGAGCCACACTGCCTGCAGGCACCAAGGGGAGAGGAGCAGGGCAGAGAGAGCTTAAAGGCAGTCTGGGCTGTGAAGAAAGTTGAGAGCTCGCTGGGGGAGAAATCTTCACAGCCCTCTACATGGTAAGTACCTGCATGAAGGGCAATGTATCTGCAGTTTGTGGAAGGATCTCCAAAAGCTGGCACAGCCCACAGTCAGGAGGACTTCCACAGTTTCTCTAGCGTAGAGGAGGACATGCTGCACAGCAGGGCTTCCCTGCTGCACCATCGGAGGGACAGGGCATGACAGCTGCCTTCTCCCAGGGACAGCTGCAGGGCTGTGAATGTGTGTGTGTGCAGCCCAGGGTGCCCAGGGCTGTCCTTCAGAGCAGGGTCCCTGTGCCCCAGGGAGCTGTGTGCCCAGGCAGGGACTCTGCTGCCTGCCAGGCTCAGCACTCAGCCTGCCCGGGGAGCTCCCCATAGCACTGCAGAAAGAAGCTGTGGGTGGAAGGAACAGCTTCTGGCAGGGCAGGGTCCTTCTGCTGCGTCACTCAGGGCTGCTCACAGCTCCAGATCACCACTAGGAAACTTCCAAGGGGATGTCTCAAGAGGAAGGCCAAGGCAGAGTTTACTAGAAAGAGATTTCCCAAGTCTGTGTTTTGTTTCCTACTTGGAGGGCAGGGAACAGGAGCAGGGGTGGGGGTGGGGGAGGGAAAGAGAAATAGAAAAGGACCTGTCAAGCTTGGACAAGCCATTGAGACCTCTGAGCTGTAACTTTGAGGGGTCAGCAGGTCTGCTAATAGCCTCCTAAAGTGCCTTCAGCCACTCCTCTGCCTATGGACAGCACCAGCATCACGTTTGCTGGACCCATCTGGGTTCTTCTGACCCACCCTTTTGATCCTCCAAACAGGAACACGTGCCCAGGCAGTGCCCTGCAAACAGGCAGGTTTCTGTAGGGCCAAGGTGACTGCACAGAGGTTGGGATGGGGTCTGTGAGTGCTGAGAGGGAAAAGACATGGCCCAGGGAATCACTTCCCAGGAGGAAAATCTCCAGGCAGCAGGGTTACAATCAGGGAAGGAGAGGAAACGTAAAACAGATATGTTGTAGAAGGAGAATTCAGTAAACTCCGTAGCATCCCCTCCAATGCAGACCCCTTCCTCTGAGCAAGCCCCCTTGCCTCCTCTCCCACCCAGCAAAGCCTCTGCCCTCAGGGCTGTGGGGTCCAAGACATGAACCACCTCCTCTGCAGCCACAGCTCCAGCAGAGCCCACTGCCCACTTCCCTCTGCAGAGCACAGGGGCTGAGACCAACTGCCTGGCAATGTTGGTGTCTGGGAGGTGGCGTGCACAGCTGGGTAAGGGTAATGCTGTCCTGACTGCCCGGCTGCCTCTCCCCTCGCCTCTCTCAGCCAGACCCTCACTGTATTTTTCCTTGTTTCTCCACTTGTCTGTGTTATTGCTATTGTTATCCTGTTCTTGCTGTCAGGCTCTCTGGGGATGGGAGATTCAGCTGTAGAGTCACACACTGATCTTGTGGGTCCTTTTGTGCAGGTTTGTCCTTGGGAACAAGCACCCCAGCTTGCCTCTCATCTGTGAGGCTGTGGACAATGCAGCCTGTGGGGCTGGGGAATGAGCTGGTTTTCCTTTAGTGACATACCATCATGAAAAAACGTCTGTATCTCCTTTTGGTATCCTTCCACGCTGTGAGCTGCCCTGCAGAATGGAAATCTGTCCCATAGCATCTTTGTGTTATCTGAAAGCCCCATCTATAAGCACAGTGCTGCTATAACCAAGGAAATGGTGTTGGGTTGGTGAAATGAGCCGGGTGTGTCCTTGGCTAGAAGTGGGTTGCTGAGATGTTGAGAAAGGGTGAGACATTTAGCAGTCTGCAGTGGATCTCTCTGCTCTCAGCAGTGTCTGCTGGCTTTTCACGCAAACAGAGCAGTGTGATTGCCCTCAGTCTCAGAAGGGTGCAAGCCCAAGTCACCTCGGTCTGAAGGACAGACGACGTCCCCTCACTCTGCTCTAATCCAAAGGCAATCCTCTTGCCTTGCAGGATTCACTCTGTTCTCCCTGAGGGCAACAGAAATACTAGGGCTTTCTGACATCCCAATACAATCCTCAAATCAGATGGGGGAAATTTAAAAAAAAAACAGACAACTTTCAGTCTGCCTTCTGCAATCTTCATTCCTTAGCACTGGGACTCAGATGCTGACAAGCCGTTCTGCTACGGGTGGTTTCATCTGACAAAGCTGAACACCAGGACTGGCTGCTGCTTCCACCATTCCCATGAACTCACTGCTGCAGAGCAGAGCTTACACCTCAGCAGCCAGTGGCCAGAGGCCCAGCTCCTCATGGCACATTCAACCAGCATCAAACCAGAGCTTAAGCCATGGAGCTGAAGAAAGGTGTCCTAGGGAAGGGAAATGGAGGGGTGAGGTGTGTAGCAAGGGGAGGGACTATAGGAAATGGCTTTGGTTTTGCTCAGAAAAGTCTCCCCTAACTTGTCAATGACTTTTCCTCTTTGCATGGGTCCCCATGCCTGGAGGCAGCAAACATCCAATACCAGCTCTATCACGGAGTTCTTTCTCCTGGCATTCATGGACACACGGGAGCTGCAGCTCTTGCACTTCTGGCTCTTCCTGGGCATCTACCTGGCTGCCCTCCTGGGCAATGGACTCATCATCACTGCTGTAGTCTGCAACCACCTCCTCCACACCCCCATGTACTTCTTCCTCCTCAACCTCTCCCTCCTCGACCTGGCCTCCATTTCCACCACTGTCCCCAAAGCCATGGCCAGTTTCCTGTGGGACAGCAAAGCCATCTCCTACCTGGGATGTGCTGCCCAGGTCTTTCTGTTTGTCTTTTTCATGTCAGCAGAGTTTTCTCTTCTCACTGTCATGTCCTATGACCGCTACGTTGCCATATGCAAGCCCCTGCACTATGGGACCCTCGTGGGCAGCAGAGCTTGCGTCCACATGGCAGCAGCTGCCTGGGGCAGTGGTTTCCTCTATGCTGTGCTGCACACTGCCAATACATTTTTAATACCACTCTGCCAAGGCAATGCCCTGGACCAGTTCTTCTGTGAAATCCCCCAGATCCTCAAGCTCTCCTGCTCAGATGCTTACCTCAGCGAAGTTTGGGTCATTGTGGTTAGTGTCTTTGTGGTATTTGTGTGTTTTGTTTTCATTGTGCTGTCCTATGTGCACATCTTCAGGGCAGTGCTGAAGATCCCCTCTGAGCAGGGACAGCACAAAGCCTTTTCCATGTGCCTGCCTCACCTGGCCGTGGTCTCCTTGTTTATCAGCACTGTCATGGTTGCCTACTTGAAGCCTCCCTCCATCTCCTCCCCGTTGCTGGACATGGTGGTGGCAGTTCTGTACTCAGTGGTGCCTCCAGCCATGAACCCCCTTATCTACAGCATGAGGAACCAGGAGCTTAAAGACACATTGAAGAAGCTGATTCAGTCAGCTCTTTCTCAGCAGCAATAGCCTGCTCACATCTCTTCAGAAGTGATTTCAAATTCTTCTTGGGAACATCCTGTGCTTTGGGCATTTTATCTGTGATAAAATAACCATGTCTGTCCATGTCGCCATCCACTCCACTTCCCCAGAGCCATGAACCCAACCTGTCTGACCCACAGGCCTCTTCACGTGTGTCTGGCCCAATGGTACAGCTGGCCTCCCGTGTCACACCTCTGTAATAAAAGGGGATTTCCTCAGTGGTGGTGTCTGGAGGTTGGGCTCTTCTTCCAAAGCTGAGCTCAGGCTGAAGAAATGGCCCCCACAATGCCGTGCTGCTTTGCATGGGTTCTCCCCAGGGGATGAGGGGAGGAGGGCATGGGGCAATGTGTTAGAGAATGGGCCTGGGCTGAGCCTTCACCTGTGGGTGCCCAGTTCCCCCAGAGATGGTGAATGATCAACAGGGATCTGCCTGGGACTGTCACCCCATGGCTTTCAGGCACCACAGCCCGCTTGCTCTGCAGAGCAGTACCAACAGCTCGGGGCCCTGTGGAGAGCACGGAAAGGAGGTAGGTCGTGCACGTCAGGCCAGCGTGGACAAACTTCCGTGGTGAAAGGCTCTCTGGGGGTAGGGACATCTCTGGAGAAGATCAAAGAAGCAACTATGTGCTTCCAGAGAGGAATAAATGACAAAGAGAAACCTATTTCTGAATGCACCAGCTTGGGCACGGTTCTGTATTGCTTGGGCAGCCAGAGCAGCCTGAGGTTGCCCTGGGCCAGGAGCCTATTCCGGAGAAAGCAACTGTCACAGAGGGGTTTGCTGGCAGTGGACAATAAGGCTGTCTTGGATATAGGAGCAGACACTGGCCTTCATCTCCTCATGCCATGGCTGGCCCTCAGCCCTGGGGCTGATGGGGAGGCTGAGACACCTCTCTGCCCACCAGGAGCTACTGTGAGCTGCAGAGGGGCTGGGGCTGTGGGGTTGAGTGTGCAGAGCTTTGCAGTACCCATCAATGGGCACTGCCATGGGGTCAGCCCAGAATGGGCTGCTTTTCTGGGCTGGATATAGAGAGATGGGTAGGGGGAGGGAAGTGGTGAGGACCGCGAGAGAGGGACGGGGCTGCTCTGGAAAGTACTCAGGAGAGGAACACCCTGAAGTTAGCTGAGCTGCCTGATCATGCAGCGTGAGGACTCACACCAGGGGGTTGGTGGTGCAGAGCCAGGGCTTGTGGAAGGCAGCGGAGACTTGCAGACACAGGAGAGAGGAGGCTGGTCTGTTGTCTTTGATGGCATGAACAGCTGGGGAAGGTGCCACAGGGCATTTGTAACCCCCGAGCCTTTCTCATTGGCCATTTCCAGCACTGGCAGCACACCCCAAGTTTATGGGTGAATTTTCCTGTTTGGCCATTTCCATCGTCCTGCTGGGCTCAGTGCTTGAATCACTTGGCTTGAAGCAAAGGACCTCCAAGATGGTCAGGGACTGGAGTGCCTTTCCCATGAGAAGAGGTTGAGGGAGCTGAGCTAGTCCAGCCCGGAGAAAGGAAGGCTGAGAGGGACCTCATTGCAGCCTGCCAGTACCTACAAGGACCTACAAGCATTTTTTAAAATGCTGCTACTAAATAATCGACATGTTTAGAAAATGTCAATAACAGTAAAACAAAGAACTAAAGGCAAAGATGCAAAGCAAAGAAAATGTTTAAAAACCCTTTTCACCTTTTAAAATTATTTGTTCTTTTCTTTTCTTTTCTTTTAACCTACGAGTCTTTGGGGGGAATTTGTGTCCTTGTTCTTTTTTTTTTTTTTTTTGAAAAAGGACTGTTTTTTCCAGAACTGAGATTGGATGTAGGACACCAGTGTCTCCAGCTACAGGGGCACAGACACCTCCTGCCAGTATAGATGCCCTGGAAACCCCCTGCCCAGCCTGTACCTGTAGCTCCCGAGGGACTCCGCTCTTCGACACGTCCTGTCTGATAGCTGCCAGCCCCAGGCAAACACCTCAGGTACACGGAGGCATCTAAAAGTGGCCCTGGATGTTTTATGCTCAGACAAACAAGTTCTGCCCGGAAAGGTGAACAAATCTGCAAAGTTTGAAAAAATAGAGAAGCCCATTTTCATCAGCTGAAACAATTGAGTACTTTTCATATAACGGCAGTGTTTTCACAACATGCCAGAATGGGAATTTGCAGGAAGTGCATTAATCATAGGAGAAAAAATATTGGTCTGCTGTACTTGCATTACGGCTACTCTATTACATTACACCGCATATTTAATCTCCCTCAACTTTCAGGTGTTCCTGTCTCTGCGGATTAAATGACCATGTCTAAGAGCATCCTTTCAGCAGATGTATCGGGACATTTGTCCTTCCCATTGCTGCCCAGATTTCCCCCTCCCCTGGCTT
Organism: Ciconia boyciana; assembly: GCF_034638445.1. NCBI lineage: Eukaryota > Metazoa > Chordata > Aves > Ciconiiformes > Ciconiidae > Ciconia > Ciconia boyciana. The sequence continues at coordinate 514,018 of NC_132968.1, forward strand.
TTTATTCATTGAGATACCTCCCAATTATCTGGTTGCTGATTTGAGCTTTTAACTCCGTAACTGAGGGAGTCAAAATCTTGCACCCCTTTCAGAAGTCAAATTAACTCTTTCATCAGCTCCTTAATTGCATTTCTGTCCTTTTCTATCTCTCTGTGTAAAACAGTCCTTGTAAGGGTATCGTCATTGCCCACCTCCACCACAGGATGTCCTACACTGTGCCACTCCTGTGCCTGTTTCCCTGCAGGCTGTAGACACACTGTCCACTTCCCCACCCTGCTCTCATCCTCACGGGTCCCTACCTGTACCCATGTCTCTCTCTGAAACAGAAAGCCATGGGATGACCACAGACAAACACCAGCACCCCCAGTGACCGGTTGCACCACAGCACTACCCTTCAAGGGACATTTCCTTTTTCCTCATGCCCAGGCTCAGACTCCAAAGCTTTTCCTTCCTCATGCTGTTTCCTCTACAAAGGAAATCTTCATCCTCTCTGAAAGCACCCTTCAAGCAGCTGCAGGCCATGACAACATTGTCCTTGGCCTCTACATCAGGAGGCCAAAGCAGCCCAGGTCCCTCAGCCTCTCCACACAAGTCATGGCATTCAGCCCCTTCACCCCATCTTGGCAGATGTCCTCTGCACCTTCTCCAGGTCCTCCCCACTCCTGCAGAACATGGAGCCCCAACCCAGCACAGATTAGTTCAGATGTGGCCACACCCCTGCTGAGTTAAGGGAGGAGGTAACTCCCCTTGCCTGGGTGGCCACACTCCTCCTAATTCAGCCCCATATGCAGCTGTCCTGATTCGTGGTCAGCATGCTGCACTGGCTTCCTATAGCATCCCTTGTAGCAACCACGCCTTCTCCTCAGGCTCACTCCTCAGCTGGTCAGCTCCAAGCTTGCCTTGATACATGGGGTTATTCTGCCCCTGATGCAGGACTGGCCACTTCTTCTTGTAAAACTTGCTGAGGTTTCTGTTGGCCACCCTGTCCTGTGGTGCCTCTAACAAGATGACAGCATGAAGAATTGCAGGACATGACGGATAATAAAAGGAGGTGCAAGTCTAACGGACTTGTAGGCCAAAGTAAGAATTCGCAATGCAGCCATCCCAGAAACACCAACAGGGGCCACCAGGCAAGCAAAGCCAGGGCCAGTGGGTAAAGGGAAAACAGAGGTGGGCTTCTTGTGTGGGAGGGTTGGAGGATGACCTGTTGCGTTAAAAGTTACTGTCACATAGGAGTCTGAGGATTGGCTGGGGGAGGAACCCTCTCGTTGAGTCAGGAGGTGCAGACAGGACCCCATTCCTTTCTAAACTCCTTCTCAGAGAGGACTCTAGGTGCCTCTAAGTCCAGTCTTAGTCTCAGACTTGGTCAACGGTTTATTTTTCTAAGGACTGTATATGTAGTCACCCATCAGAGTCAACATTTGCCTGTCCGTGCCCTCTCGGGGCTTTCACTGAAACAGCTTCACAAAGCTGATTAAGGCGACAGCATTAATTTGACACCGTTACAAGTCCGGTCGCGTTCAGCGTACTGAACTTCACGGTTACGGATTCACAAATAATGCGATGCACCCCCAGTCTAGTCGTGTTGCATGAGCTATCACGGCCACGCTTAAAGAGTCTGGTCACATTCAATGAGAACTACCATGGCTAGATTAATAAAGAGTGCAGTTCATTCGAGCAACAGACATACAGATTCTTTGGATTACCGGTGATAAATTCACTGTCTGCAAAGCACGTGCAAATACCAAGAGTATGAGTAACACTGCCGGCTACAAACACGTTAAAAGGTAATAAAGCAACTCTAGAGAGATTTCTAAGTTTCCTGGGGAGGCACTTTGTGTAACCAAGCATTCGAATCTTACCCAATGGCATCCCAATGGGGGGAAGAGAGGCTCAGCCCGTCGAGTGATCCCAGAGGTCAGAGTGGTACACAGTGGTGTCTTCCCTAACATTCTCTCTCTCTTAAGCTATTTTATACTATTTTTCACCTTTCCGGTGGAGCTTGAGTGACTCTAGTCATACATACCTTTGTTTAGGAGTGGTGTAAAGTTTTCTCGCTTCCCTTTTAAAGGTAGGCGAGTAGCTTTTGGGATGGAGGTGTGTTTGGTATTATCTAAGTCACCTCCACATCCGTCTATAGAGGGCCTCTTCTGCTCAGTCTTCCTGGTTGGGTGGCCTGTGGCAGACCCCCACTCTAAAGTCACCTGTCCCTGCCCTCCCTTTAATCCTGACGCATAAGCTCTCAGTTGGCTCCTCATCCATCCCCAGGCGGAGCTCCGTGCACTCCAGCTGGTCATTGAAACAGAGGGCGACACGCCCTCCTCATATCCCTTGCCTGTCCTTCCTAAAGAGCCTCTACCTTTCCATTCCAACACTCCAGTCATAGGAGCGATCCCACCACGTCTCCGTGATGCCAATACGTCTCCGTGATGCCAATACGATCATAGCTCTGCAGGCGTGCGCACGTCTCTAATTCCTCTTGTTCATTTATGATAATACAATTATATTTATAAGAAAAAATTGTTACCATTACAATAATAATTATCCACCTTTATAGTAATAATTATTTACCATTCATCAACCTTATCCCTTTCTTTCTTCACTCTTTACTTATACCAAACAGGATATCAAACATGAATGCTGAAGAGTGCAGAAAATCCTGGGCCACCTCCAGCTTGTCCCAAGGCTAACCGTCATCTTTCTCTGCAAGCCCAGTAGAGCAATGTGTCGTTAGACTAGAGCATGCGAAGGCAGCAGGAGAGGATTAGTTTGGCCCATCATAAGACACGTGCTTTACAGCAAAAAGAAAACTGGTACACCAAGGAAAGAGTTTCCCTCTAGTCCGTGTGTCGTGGTTTAGCCCCAGCCAGCAGCTAAGCACCAGGCAGCCGCTCGCTCACTCCCCCCCGGTGGGATGGGGGAGAGAATCGGAAGAGCAAAAGTAAGAAAACTCGTGGGTTAGATAAGAACAGTTTAATAATTGGAACAAAATAATAGTAATAATAATAAGGAATTGTAATGAGAAGGAAAACAACAAGAGGAAAAGAGAGGAACAAAACCCAAGGGAGGGAAAAAAGGGAAAAAAAAAAAATTATACAACCGCTCACCACCCGCCGACCGAGGCCCAGCCAGTCACCGAGCAGCGATTGCTACCCCCAGCCAACTCCCCCAGGTTATATACTGGGCATGACGTCATATGGTATGGAATAGCCCTTTGGTCACTTTGGATCAACTATCCTGGCTGTGCCCCCTCCCATTTCTTGGGCACCTGGCAGAGCATGGGGAGCTGAAAAAAAAAAAAGTCCTTGACCAGTGTAAACACTGCTTAGCGACAGCCAAAACATCAGCGTGTTATCAATATTATTCCCATACTAAAATCCAAAGCACAGCACTATACCAGCTACTAGGAAGAAAATTAACTCTATCCCAGCCGAAACCAGGACACCATGGGAGTTTTGTTACTGTCTAGGTTGAATATGAGCCTGCTTTCAAACCCTTCTTCATAGGAACGGGGTTTGGGGTTTTTTTCCATACAGAGACAGGAGGGACCGGATAATGCAAATACTGATGTCCTGTGATTTGGTGAGTTGCACATTGCGGTCACCCTTCCAAATCCAGGTCAAAGACGTACCAGCGAGAGGCTGAATTTTTACGTGCAGCGTTGTTTTGGCGGGCACCTTGCAAACACCAGCAGATGCAAAGGCTGCAGAAACAGGAGGACCCCTCCGAGAAAACTGCAGCTGGGCCATTTGCTCAGCATTTTGTGGCTGATCTTGTTGACTCGGTCTGGAGCAATCTTTGTGAGAGGGACTATGCCTCTGATGTGGTTAAGAGAGGTTTATAGGTTTTTCCCTCTTTTTATATGTGAACGCAGCAATCTAACAGGCACAATAACCATAAAACACAATTGACAGTCTTGTTTCTTAATTTGAAATACTAAAAGGAAACTCATTTATTCCTTGACATTTGTGGCTGGGCAGAGTGTTTTTGTTTTCCAACAATGGCAGTTTGAAAACTAACATTTCTGGTCATCTCTAATGGTTTTTGGGTTTAGTTTTGCCTGGTGAGTTGGTTTTTCTCCTGAGAAGAGCTGCTTTTGTGATCCTGTACATTAAATGCCTGTTTAGCACAGTAGACCATGCAGGAGGAATCTTTCTTGTATTCAACACATTTTGGCTGGCCAGAAAAAGAGGTCACACTTTTGAAAGTCTTTCTGCATCCTTATCAAGCATTACCAGAGCAAGGCAGGAATGAGTCAACATTAGAAACTGAATGCTACTGTGGCTAAACTCCAGAGCCATTCCTGAGGTTGACGGGGACCTTGCCCAGCTCCCTGAAGGTGGGTGGCATCAGAAAATAGTCAAGAGTTAAAGCAGATAACTTCTCCTGAGAGACATCATTTGGTTCATGCAAAGGGAATCTCTATTAGCAAGTATGGTCATCGCTTCATGATGGTAACAAAATGAAAATGACTCCCAAGTTCCTGCCCTTTGTCCTTAGTACAAGGACACATTTTCTTGCTTTCTTCTTGTCAACTTACTCAAGCAATTGAGACAGACTTCCTTCTCTGGCTGATGGCAGAAGGAGACAGTGGAGAAGACAGAATCATTCTATGATTCTATGAACCATTTAGGTTGGAAAAGACCTTTAAGATCATCGAGTCCAACCGTTAACCTGACACTACCAAGTCCACCACTAAACCATGTCCCTAAGCGCCACATCAACACAGCTTTTAAATACCTCCAGGGGTGGTGACTCAACCACTTCCCTGGGCAACCACTTCCCTGGACGACCCTTTGGGTGAAGACGTTTTTCCTAATACATTTTGCTGAGTGTGTCCAAAGAGGAGCAATGCAGCTGGTGAAGGGTCTAGAGAACAAGTCTTGTGAGGAACGAACTGGGGTTGTTTAGTCTGGAGAAAAGGAGACTCAGCGGAGACCTTCTCGCTCTCTACAACTGCCTGAAAGGAGGTTGCGGCGAGGTGGGTGTGGGTCTCTTTTCCCAGGTAAGATGGAGAAGAAGATTCTGGGGAGAACAGAGCTTTCCTGCAAGTTGCAAAACCTTGGCATACACAAAGGTTGGCATAATGATATGTGCAGTGATAACTGCAATGGTATCTGCATCTGCAGTGGTACCTGCCTCTGCAACAGTATCTGCATCTGCAGTGGCATTTGCATCTGCCCTGTCATCTTCATCTGCAGTGGTATCTGCATCTGAAAAGGTATCTGAAACGGTATCTACACCTACAGTGGTAGTTGTGATGGCATCTGCATCTGCAGTGGCATCCGCATCTGCCTACAAGTTACAAAATCTTGGAGTAGAAGCTGTTCTGTGTAATACTCTTGGCTTTTTAAAATTATTTTTTCTTTTTACTCCACCCCATCAGAACCAATCAAACATTGTCAAGGTCTTAGTGGATGAAAACAGGAGGTGTCATTCTAACGAGAAATTCAGATTCCCCAAGCTTTCTTTCTTTTCACTTTTCATTTTTACAATCAGATACACCCGTATGCTCTGGCTGCTCCATTTCCCAGACCCCGGGGCAGCGGGAGCATGCTGACCAAGAACCCTGGCTTGCCCCTGCTGTTACCGTTTCATATATTGCCTGGCTCACGCCCGTCCCCCACTGCTGCGGAAGCGGCGTCTCTGCAAAGAGCAAGTGCAGAGTGTGTTCTCCAGCGGGGTCTGGAGATACAGACACTGGCTGCACTGCGGTTGTTGGTGGCTCCTTATCCCCTTCTGCAAGAGGGTAGGGAAGACTCTAGTGGGCTCCATGTTGACGCCGTTTGAGTGTGAGAGGCAATGAATGGATTTCTTTTGTCCCTCTCCGACAAATGCAGTGTGGGCTGTGAGTGAGGGTGTTGCAGCGGTCAGGAGGGTATTTTCTTCCTTACGGAGATGCCCGTGCCTCTTTATGAGCAGCACTCAACCTGCAAATCCCCAGCAGCAGGTTTCTTTAGCAGCGCTGTGCCCCCTTTCCCCCAGCTCTGAGCTGCTCAGGGAGGCAGGAGGAGGGCAGGGACTGTGGGAACCGGAGGCAGAGGCCAGGAGAGGGGAGGACAGAGGCAGGTGGGGGCGTGGTGTGGTGGAAGGTGACATGGCTGGGGTGTGGTGAGGTCACTTGTGTGGGAGGAAGCTGATTGGTCAGGAGCATCAGGTGGCACTGAGGTGCTCAGTGCCTGCCAATGACAGCGCAGAGAGAGGAGAGCTGGGGGGGCAGAGGAGAGGCAGGTTGGGGGATCAGCAAGGGGCCAGCAGGGAGGTGCCAGGGGAGGTTTAGACTGGATATGAGGAAATTTTACTTCCCCGAAAGCGTTGTCAAGCATTGGAAGAGGCTGCCCAGGGAAGTGGTTGAGTCACCATCCCTGGAGGTATTTAAAAGACGTTTGGATGAGGTGCTTAGGGACATGGTGTAGTGGTGGGCTTGGTAGTGTTAGGTTAACGGTTGGACTCGATGATCATAAAGGTCTTTTCCAACCGATACAATTCTGTGATTCTGTGATTCTGTGATTCTGTGATTCTGTGACGGCTGGGGCAGAGGCTGCTGAGGGTCACTTCTGCTGGAGCTGCTGATAGGGTAGGAGCACGCACGTGGCTTGTGTATTCCTTGTGAGGTCACCTCTGCCTCTGCCGGTGATGGGCCAGCAGCATGCAAATGGCTTGGAAGTTCCTTGTGAGGTCACTTCTTCCTGAGACCCTGATAGGCCAGCAGCAGGCTGATGGCTGGGCGGGTGTTTGTGAGGTCCCTTCAGCTGGAGCTGCTGCTCGGCCAGCAGCAGGCTGGAGGGGCATTGCCGGGCCTCTCCTCTCCACTGTGGCCCGTGCTGTCCCCTCCTCCTGCCACCTACCAGGACGAAGAGCCTGGCTGAAGGTCGTGGCAGGCTGCGGTGAGCCCCGGAGCCTTCTTGTGCCTGGGCTGAGCCACCCCGTGCCCTCGGCCTCTCCCACAGTGGTGAGTGCTCCTGCGTCCTCCCCCCACAGCCGTGAGCTGGCTCCAGCTGGTCGATGTCTGTCCTGTACCGGGGTGGGGGGAACATGTGGGTGTGGAGGGAGGAATCACCGTACACGACGCGGTGTTGTGCATATGCCGTCTGAGCAGTGCTGAGCAGGGGGGATAATGCCCCCGTGTGCTGTGTGTGCGTCTGTGATGGTGGTGGGATCTCCATTGGTAGGAGTAATGCTATCGATATCTGCAACGGGATCCATATTTGCCGTGGGCTCTGCATCTGCCATGGTATTTGAATCTCCCATGGCATCTGCAAAGGTATCTGCCCCTGGAATGCTGTGTGTGCAACTGTCCTGTCCTCTGCCACTCCCCAGTGCAGGTACCACTGCAGATGCAGGTGCCACTGCAGATGCAGATACTGCTACAGACGCCACTGAAAACGCAGACGCCATGCCAGACGCCATTGTAGATGCAGATGCCATGGCACGTAACATTGCAGATGCAGATAGCATCTCAGAGGCGGCGCCATTGCAGGAATCATTGCAGATGCAGGGACAAGTGCAGATGCCATTGCAGATGCCATAATGCAGACAGCATTGAGGACGAGATGGCAGACGCAGATACAACTGGAGATGCAATTGCAGGTCTCGGTATTGGTGTGTCTGTCTATATTGGTGTTGGTGTCTCTAACGGACTCTATATGAGTCCCTGTATGTGTAGGAGTGCCTGTATCTGCATCTGTACTGGTACCTGTATCTGCATCTGCAGCTACAATTGTATTTGTCTCTTTAGAGTTATATGTCATGGTATCTCTTTCTCTAATGGTACCTCTAATGGACTCGACTTGTCTCTGTACTTGTCATTGTATCTGCAATTGTATGTGTAATGGTGCCTGTGATTGTACTTGTACCTGGAAAATTGTGGTTCATTGTGTCTTGATCTGTCATTGTATCTGGAACATTACGTATTTTGTGCCTGTATCGGCAATTGTACCTCCGATTCAGTGGCAGACTGTAATTATAAGGGTTTCTGTGATGGTACGGGCGATGGTACCTGTAAGTGTCGTCGTGATGCTACGACTCTCTGTGTCTCTACTGCTATCTGATGATATCTGTATCTGTAATTGTACCCGTAACTGTATCTGTATCGGTAATGGTATCTGTATCTGCCCATGTACTTGCAATGTTTTTTGTATGTGTACGTGTATTTGGTATCTGTATGTGTACGAGTAATTCTTCCTCTACCTGCAGCGGTCTCTCTAATGGTATCTGTACCGTTGTACATCTGCCATTGCAGATGCCATAGGAGATGGAGATACCATTGAAGATCCGATGGCAGATACAGATAAAACTTCAGATGCAATTAAAGGTCTCGATATTGGTGTGTCTGTCTGTATTGGTGTTAGTGTCTCTAAAGGTATCTATAGGAGTCCCTGTATGTGTAAGAGTGCCTGTGTCTGCATCTGTACTGGCATTTGTATCTGCATCTGTACTGGTACCTCTATCTGCATCTACAATTTTTATTTGTATCAGTTCCTTTATGTGTAATGGTGCTTCCATCTCTAAAGGTACCTCGGATGGACTCTGATTGGATCTCGAATTGTATCTTTAATTCTATATGTAATTGAATCTGAACTGTAATTGTATCTCCAGTTATATATGTAGTAGTATCTGTGATTGTACTTGCATCTGTACTCGTATGGTTAGTTGTATCTTTATCTGTCATTGTGTCTGAGACTTCACATATTCTGTGCCTGTATCTGCAATTGTATCCAAACCTCAATGTCAGCCTGTGTCTGTAAGCAGAAAGGTTTATGTGACAGTATCGGTGATGGTCCCGGTACCTGTAGTGGTGATGGTGCCAGTGTCTGTGCCTCTAATGGTAGCTCTGCCTGTATTTGTAACTGTACCTGTAACTGCACCTCTGCAGGTCGTGGTTTCTGTATCTGCACATGGACTTGCCATGGTTTCTGTAGGTGTCTGTGTATTTGGTTTCCGTGTGTGCATGAGTAATTCTCTCACCAGCTGAAATAGTATCAGCAAGACTATCACTAATGGGATCTGTACCACTAATGGTCTTGGTGTGGGTGTGACTGTCTGTAACGGTATCGCGGTCTCTGTACTGGTATGTGGATCTGTAATGGTATTGGTAACGGCACCTGTAATGGTAATTGTGCCCGTATCGGCGTGTGTGATGTTATCGATATCTGCAGTGGGATCAGTATCTGCAGTGGTGCCTGCATCCGCAATGGCGTTTGTAGCAGTGTGACTATCTGCAATGGCGTCTCCATCTGCAATGATATCTGCATCTGCAATGGCACCTGCATCTCCTGTGCTATCTGTATCTGACAGTGCATCTGCAACGGGATCTGCAGTGGTTTCTGCAAGGGGATCTGCATCTGCAGTGGCATTGGCTTTGGCGTCTGCCTGTGCAACCTTCCTGGGAACAGCAGGTGCATCGGAGGGGTCGATGCAGTGGGTTTTGCAATGGTAGTTGAGTGTGCAATGCCATCTGCCATGGAATCTGCATCTGAGATGGCATCAGCAATGCTATCTGCATCATCCATAGCATCTGCAGTGAAGCCTTCTGCTGCAATGATGCCTGCATCAGCGTTGCTACCTGCATCTGCAGTGGTATCTGGAATGGTATCTGCATCTCCAGTGTTGTTGACACCTTCAGTGGCATCTGCAAAGGCATTTGTAGTGGCATCTGCACCTCCAATGGTACCTCCACCTGCAATAGGATGTTCACCTGCAATGCTCTTTGCACCTGGAATGGTATCTGCGATGGGTTCTGCATCTGCAATGGTATCTTCTTCAGCAATGACATCTGCAATGACATCTGCATCTGCAAGGACGCCTGCAGCTGCAACGGCACCTGCCAAGGTGTCTCTGTCTGCAGAGGTGTTGGCTTCTGCAGAGGTATCTGCAGCTGGTGTGAAACCTGTAATGGTTTTTGCAGCTGCTGTGGCATCTCCACCTGCAATGCTCCCTGGAATGTTCAGTTGCACCTTGTCTGTGTTTCTCGGTATGTGTACTGGTATCTGTATGTGCAACGCTGTCTGTAAGTGCAATTGTATTCGTACCTCCAACTGTATCTCTATGGGCAATTGTATCTGTGTGTTTCGGTGTCTGTAGCTGCAGTTCTTTCTCTGCCTGTATCTCTATGTGTAATTGTGCCCATCTCTGTAACTGTACCTGTGTCTGCCATGGTGTTTGTAGCCATATCATCTATATCAGCCCCCATCTCCCTATCGGGGACTGCCTGTGTAGTTTTCGGTGTATGTATCTGGGCCTCTCCCTGGAAGAGCACATCTGGGTGTAAGGGTAGCTGTGTATGTATCAGTGCCTTTACGTGTAATGGTTCCTCTGGCTGTCATGGAACCCAAGTGGGTAACGGCGTCACTTGCTGTGTCTGCTGCTGTTGGTGTAGTGGAAAGTGCTCTTGTGTCTGTGACTGTACTTGTGTCCTCCATTGTGAGTGTAACTGTACCTGTGTCTGGACTTGTACCTGTTTTGTGCCTGTACCTGCAAGTGAGTGTGAATCAGTGTCTGCAATCACATCAGTCTCTGCGACGGTATTGGTACCTGCATTTCTGAGGGTGCCAGTACCTGGGCCTCTACTGGGATCTGTGCCTGTGCCTGTAGTTGCACCTGAAGCTGTGTGTGCCTTGCTAGGGGTCTGTGTCTCTGCACATGGACTTGCAATGGTTTGTGTGTGTGCACGTGTGGTTGGTTTGTGCATGTGTCCATGTAATTCCCTCTCTAGCTGAAATAGCATCAGCAAGGGTATCTCTGATGGTTCTCTGCACCACTCATGGTCTCGGCATGGGTGTGACTACCTGTAACGGTATTGCTGCCTCTGTGCTGGTATCAGGGTCTGCAATGGTATTGGTGATGGCAGCGGTAAAGGCATTGGTCTCTGTATCGGTACGTGTAACGTTATCGACATCTGCAACGGGATCAGTATCTGCAGTGGCATCTGCAATGGTTTTGTCAACTGCAGTGGCACCCGCACCTGCAGTGAGATTTGCTGTGCTAATGGCATCTGCAGGGTTATCAGCAATGGTAGGTGCATCTGCAATGGTGCCTGCCATGGTATTTGAACCTGCAACGCCATCTGCAAAGGTACCTGCATCGGGAAGGCTGTGTGTGCCCCTGTCCTGTTGGCTGCAGCTCTCCAAGGCAGACATCCCCGCGGATGCAGACACCATTGCAGGTAACGTTGCCAATGCATTGCAGATGCAGATGCCATTGCAGATGGAAATGGAATTGCCGATGCAACTGATGGAGATGCTATTGAAGGTGCAGGTGCCAGGGCAGATACCAGTGCAGATGCAGATACCATTAGCGACACCACTGGAGGTGGAGATGCCATGTCAGACACCATTGCAGAGGCAGACACCATAGCAGATGCAGATACCATTGCAGATGCCGTTGACGATTCCTTTGAAGATACCGGCATCGATGCCACTGGAGATGCCATTGCAGATGCAGATACCACAGCAGGCAGCATTGCAGATGCCAGTACAATTTCAGATGCAACTGCCGATGGAGATGCCCTTGAAGATGCTGATGCCATTGCAGATACCAGTGCTGATGGCAATACTCCCTGTATCTTCAATGGCATGTGCATCACTACCTGGCTGTGGAACGGCTCCTCTCTCTGTAATGGTACCCCTTTCAGGCATGAGATCAGTGTCTGTGTTTCCAGGTGTAATGGAAGGTGTACTCGTGCCTGTGGCTCGTCTGGTGTCTCTAATGGTATGTGTCATTCTGTCTGTGACGGAACCTGTATCTCAAATGGTGGGTGTGTTGTGTCTGTACCTGCCATGGCATCTGCCATTGCGTCTGGCACCGTATCTGCAGCTGAATGAGTATCTTTCTCATGGTATTCTGTCTGTGGGTGTATGCGCAATGGCTTTGTCAATGAAATCTGCCATGGCCTCTGCAGTGGCCTCTGCATCTGCAGTGCTGTCTGCAGCTGCAAAGATATCTGCTCTGCAGTGGCATTGGTAATGCTGTGGGTGTCTCCCACGGCCTCTGCATCGACAGTGATACCTGCATCTGCAACGGCATCCGCATCTCCTATTGTACCCGCACCTGACTTTTCCTCAGCAATGGTCTCTGCAGCGATTTCTACAACGGTATCTGCAGCTGGAAAAGAATCCACATCTGCAGCACCTGAAATGGCGTCTGTGTTTGCAATTGTATCGGTTTGGTGCCTGCGTCTTCAACATTATCAGAAATGGCAGGTGCTTTTGAGGTCAAGTGCAGAGGTCTATGCAGTGGTTTCTGCAAAGGTATTTGAATCTGCAATGCCATCTGCCATGGTATCTGCCGTGGTGTCTGCATCTCCAGTTTAGTCTACATCTGCAATGGCGTCTCCAAGGGTATCTGCAATGGCATCTGCATCTCCAGCGGCATCGCCACCTGCAATCATATGTTCACCTGCAATGGCCCCTGCAATCGTACGTGCAGCTAGAATGGCACCTGCAATGGTATCTGCCATGGCATCTGCGTCAGTAATGGTATCAACAGCTGCTATGATGTCAGCATCTGCAATGGCGTCAGTAATGCTACCTGCAGTGTGCATGCCATGGCATTGGAGGGTAAAGTGGTATCTGCAGCGGTATCTTCACCTGCAGCGGTATCTGCCTCCGCAATGGCATCTGCAATGACATCTGTGCCTGCAAGGGTGCCTGCAACTGCAGTGGCACCTGCAAAGGTATCTGCCATGGTATCTGATCCGCAATGGTATCAGCTTCTTCAGAGGTGTTTAGACCTGCAATGGCATCTGCACCTGTAAAGTTATCTGCACCTGCAGCGGTATCTGCATCTGCTGTGGCACCTCCTGCTGCAGTGCCACCTGCACCTGCAGCGCTGTTTGCATTGGCATCGGCGCCTGCAAGTTTCAAGAACAGATCGCGCACCTGCAAAGGTATCTGCAGTGGGGTCTGCCATGGTGTTTGAATCTGCAGTGCCATCTGCCATGGCGTCTGCACCTGCAGTGCCATCTGCAGTGGTGTCTGCAAGGTGAATTCATTCTGCAATGGCATCTCATCTGCCGTGATATCTGTGCCCGAAATGGGATCTGCAATGCCATCCGCATTGCTGCTGGCTTCTGGTACCTGCACCTACCATGTTATCTGCCTCTGCTGTGGCATCTGCATCTGCAGTGACATCTGCCTGCATCTGCATTTGTATCTGCAATGCTATCTGCATCTGCAGTGGTATCTGCGGTGGTATCTGCCTCTGCCCTGGTATCTTCCATGGCATTTGCTGTCCTATCTTCTATGGCACCATCAGTGGTATCTGAGCACGTCCTACAACTGCGGTGGCATCTCCGTGGTATCTGATTCTGCATCTGCAGTGTCACTTGCAACTATTTTTGTGCATTTGCTTGGATGTCTGCATCTGCAAGGGTCTCTATATCTGCAGTGGCATCTGCAGTGGTGTCTGCTTCTGCAGTGGTGTCTGCTGCGGCAGATGTATCTCCACTGGTGTCTGCCTGTGCTGGTTTTGGCCAGGATAGAGTTAATTTTCTTCATAGTCGCTACTGTGGGGCTGTGATTTGGATTTGTGCTGAAATCAGTGTTGATACCACAGTGATGATTTCGTTACTGCTGAGCAGTGCTTACACACAGTCAAGGCCTTTTCTGCTCCTCACCCCACCCCACCAGCGAGTGGGCTGGGGGTGCACAAGAAGCTGGGAGGGGACACAGCTGGGACAGCTGTCTTCTACTGACCAAAGGGCTATTCCACACCAAATGACATCATGCTCAGCAATATAAAGCTGGGGAAGAAGAAGGAAGGGGGGGACGTTCAGAGTGATGGCGTTTGTCTTCCCAAGGAACCGTGACGCGTGATGGAGCCCTGCTTTCCTGGAGATGAACCCCTGCCTGCCCATGGGAAGGAGTGAATCAATTCCTTGCTTTGCTTTGCTTGCATGCGTGGCTTTTGCTTTCCCTATTGAACTGTCTTTGTCTCAACCCACGAGTTTTCTCCCTTCAACCCTTCTGATTCTCTCCCCCATCCCACCAGGGGGGAGTGAGCGAGCCATCAGCCATCACTGACATCACAAGCAGCTGCAGAAGCCGGTGGCATCGTCCTGCCCTGTCAGTTACTGAGCCATGAGTGACACCATGAGGAGCTGCACAGGGCAGGGGCCTGCTCCTAAACCATCATCTACTTGGGATCAGGTGACATCAGAAGCAACTGCTCAAGCCTGGAGTCAGCTCCTGCCCTATCTCCTACTCAGGCATCTGGGACACCACAAGCAGCTGCACTGGGAAGGTTCCTGCTCTGGCCCTGTCACCTACTCACGGACATGTGACATCAAAAGCACATTGAACAAACCGCGTGCCTCCTTCTACCTTGTCACCTTCTAATACAGCTATGACATCACAAGCAGGTGCCCAAGCCAGGGGCCTACTCCTACCCTATCACATACTAATATCGATATGACATCACAAGCAGCTGCACAACCCAGGAGCTTGTTTCTACCCTAATAGCTACTAAAACAGAAATGACATCACAAGCACCTGTATGAGCCAGCTGCATGCTCCTGCCCTAAAAGCTACTCAACCACCATGGACTTTGCAAGCACCTGCACAACCCATCTGCAGACTCTTGCCCTAGCAACTACTCAGCCATCAGTGACAACACAGAGTCATGGAATCATAAAATCACAGAATCTTTTAGGTGGGAAAACACTTTTAAGATTATCAAGTCAAACTGTCAACCTAGCACTGCCAAATCCACCACTAAACCATGTCCCTAAGCACCACATCTACACGGCTTTTCAATACCTCCAGGGATGGTGACTCCATCACTTCCTTTGGCAGCCTGTTCCAATGCTTGACAACCCTTTCAGTGAAGACATTGTTCCTAATACCCAATCTAAACCTCTCTTGGCGCAACTTGAGGCCATTTCCTCTCTTCCTATCACTTGTTACTTTGGAGAAGAGACCGACCCCCACCTCACTACAACCTCCTTTCAGGTGGTTGTAGAGAGCGATGAGGTCTCCCCTCAGCCTCCTTTTCTCCAGGCTAAACATCCCCAGTTCCCTCAGCCACTCCTCATCAGACCCATTCTCCAGACCCTTCACCAGCTTCACTGCCCATCTGTGGACACGCTCCAGTACCTCAATGTCTTTCTTGTAGTGAGGGGCCCAAAAGGGAACACAGTATTCGAGGTGCGGCCTCACCAGTGCCAAGCTCAGGGGAACAATCACTTCCCTAGTCCTGCTGGCCACACTATTTTTGTTACAAGCCAGGATGCCATTGGCCTTCTTGGCCACCTGGGCACACTGCTGGCTCATATTCAGCCAGCTGTCAACCGACACGCCTAGGTCCTTTTCTGCTGGGCAGCTTTCCAGCCACTCTTCCCCAAGCCTGGATTGTTGCAGGGGGAGGCGTGAGCCAAGTGCAGGACCCAGCATTAGCCTTGTTGAAACTCATACAGCTGGCCTTGGCCCATCAATCCAGCCTGTCTAGATCCCTCTGTAGAACCTTCCTTCCCTCAAGCAGATCAACACTCCCGCACAACTTGGTGTTGTCTGCAAACTTACTGAGGGTGCACTCAATCCCCTCATCCAGATCATTGATAAAGATATTAAACAGAACTGGCCCCAGTCCTGAGCCCTGGGGGACACCACTGGTGACTGGCCACCAACTGGATTGAACTCCATTCACCACCACTCCTTGGGCCTGGCCATCCAGCCAGTTTTCAATGCAGCGAAGCATATGCCCGTCCAAGCCATGAGCAGCCAGTTTCTCCAGGACAGTGCTGTAGGAAATGGTGTCCGAGGCATCACTAAATTCCAGGTAGACAACATGCACAGCCTTTTCCCTCATCCACTAAGCAGATTCTCTTGTCATAGAAGGCGATCAGGTTAGTCAAGCAGGACCTGCCATTCATAAACGCATGCTGACTGGGCCTGATCACCTGGTTGTCCTCTACGTGCTGTGTGAATGCACTCAAGGTGATCTGCTGCTTAACTCTCTGCGGCACTGAGGTCAGACTGACAGGGCTGTAGTTCCCTGAATCCTCCTCCTGTCGCTTCCTGTAGATGGGTGTCATATTTGCTAAGCTCCAGTCAACCGGGACCTTCCCGGTTAGAGAGGATTGCTGATAAAGAATTGCAAGTGTCTTGGTGAGTACTTCCACCAGCTCCATCCGTACCCTTGGGTGGATCCCATCTGGCCCCATAGACTTTTGTGTGTCTTAAGTGGTGTAGCAGGTCACTAACCATTTCCCCTAGGATTATGGGAGCTTCATTCTGCTCCCTGTCCCTGTCCTCCAGCTCAGGGGGCTGGGTACCTGGAGAACAACTGGTCTTGCTATTGAAGACGGAGGCAACGGAAACCTCTTGAAGTTGTAAAACGAGTAGTGGCCCGTCGTGAAGGGAGGCGAGAATAACCCCATCCATCAGGACAGGCTGGGTCCTCACCAGCTGAGCAGGAACCCTGAGGAGAAGGGTCTGGACTCTACAAGGGACGACATATGAGCCAGTGGTGCATGCTCACCATGAACAAAGCCAGCTGCATACAGGGCTGCATTAGGAGGAGCATTGGCCACACAGACAACTTGAGTTCTCACCCCTCTTGTCTCAGCACTGGTGTGGCCACACACACAGAGGTGTGTCTCAGTGTGGGGCTCCCCATTTTGCAGAAGTAGGGAGGAATTGGAGAGTGTGCAGAGGAGGTCTGCCAAGGTGGTGTTTGGTGCACATGACCTGTGTGGGATGGTTGAAGGACATGGGCTTCTTTGGCCCAGAGCTGGGGAGGCTCTGGACAATATGGGAGTAGCCTGAGAGTGCTTGAAGGTTGCTTTCAGAGATGGCAGAGCTGTTCTTTGTAGTGGGAAACAGCATGAGAAAGAAATAATGCCACAAAGTGCAGCTTGGGACATCCAGAGTGGACATGAGGAGAAAGAAATGTCACTCCAAGGGCAGTGCTGTTGTGCAACAGGTCACCCTGGGTTAGCCCCAGGCTTTGTGTTTTAAGGAAGAGCCAGGGAGGCTGGAGAGATTCCAGTAAAGGCAGGAAGATGCTGAGGTGAGAGCAAGGTGCAGTAGCAGGGTGGGTGCCTACAGCCTGCAGGGAAAGAGGCAGAGGAGATGCAACACCATAGGACAGCCTGTGGGGGAGATGAGAGCGGGATGTAGAAAGGCTGAAAGCCCCCAGCAGAGAGGAGCTCTTTCTGCCGTTGGCAATGGCTGTTGTGTCTGCCACTGATGCCTCTGAGGAGACACCTTATCCTTTTAGCATTAGGGCCTCATTGCCTCCTTGTCCACATCCAGGAGCCTGGGAGGTGTCGCAGCAGAGTCCTGCCCTTGGCATCACACATCCCCACATCACACGGCCCCAGCAAGAGCCCTGAGCACCGTGTGAGGGACAAGATCTCCCTTCCCAGGGGCTGGGGGTCAGTTGGTTAATGGGGTCAGGGCAAGGCCCTTTACCTTAAAGGGACACATTAAGGTTTGCTCAGCATCAGATCCACCTTTACATTTCCTTTACCTGCCATCTCTGCCTCCAGTTTTCTGCTCTAACCAGTCCCCAGGGAGGCTTTGTCAGTAATGTCCCTCAGTGGGACCCATTAAGGCTCAAAGAAACTTTGCAGTTTGCATCCGACTTCTTCAGAGGTTTCCTCAACTTCTTCTCAGTGTCTGAGCTTCATGGACTTGGCCCCAAAACCACCAGAGAGGTCATTACAACACCTTGGGCTGGTCCTCTGCTGTTGAGCTGTTCCAGGCTCCTGGGATGGAGGGAGTGCATGGCAAGCAGGAAGAGATAAGGAGAGACAGCTGTGCCCAGGAGCAGCTCCTCTGCAAAGCACCGCAGGGCTGAGGGCACTGCCTGCAGGCACTGAGTGGAGACAAGCAGGGCAGAGAGAGGTTAAAGGCGGTCTGGGCTGGGTGGATGGCTGAGAGCTGACTGGAGGAGCAATCTTCACAGCCTCTCCACTGTAAGTCTCTCGCTGCACGGCAATGGACATGATCTTCCTGGAGGGGTATGATAAATCTGTCACAGCCTACAGAGATCTCTCTCCAACATAGAGGAGTAGGACCTGCTCCCGAGCAGGGCTTCCCTGCTGCACTGTCAGAGGGACAGGTAATGACAGTTGCCTTCTCCCGGGGATGGCTGCAGGGGTGTGAAGCCGGGTGTGCAGGCAGGGCTGCCCAGGGCTGTCCTTCAGAGCAGGGTCCCTGCATCCAGGGGGCTGTGTGCCAGGGCAGGGACTCTGACACTTGCCAGGGCCAGCACTCAGCCTGCCCAGGTGGCTCCGCACAGCGCTGCAGGGAGAAGCTGTGGGTGGAAGGAGCGGCCCCTGTCAGGGCACGGTCCCTCTGCTGTGGAGAGGCTGCTGCGTGGGTCAGGGCTGCTCACAGCTCCACATCACTTCAGGACATTGCCAGAGGCAGATTTTCAAGAAGCACCTCAAGGCAGGTGCTATGTGGAAGGAAAGGTGCTTTCTGAAGCCTGTGCTTTCCGTTTCCTGCTGAGTTTGTGGGGGAACATAGCAATGGAGCTGTGAGGTTTGCACAAGAGACTGAGACCTCTACAGCATTAGACTGAGAGGTCAGTAGGTCTGTGAGGAAGCTGATTCAGTCCCCTCACCAGTTCCTTTGCCTAATGAAAGCCCCATCACTTGTGTGGAATCCTCGTGGTTTATCTGACCTGCTCCTTCTCTGAGATGCTCCTGGGCAGTGTCCTGCTGCCAGGAGGGCTCTGCAGGGCAGACCTGAGCACAGAGCGGGTGGGATGTAGTCTGTGGGCACTGATAGGTAGCAGACATGGGGAGAGAGAAGCAGCTCCTGGCAGGGACAGATCCAGGCAGCAGAGCCACAGAGCGGGAGTGAGAGCAAAGTGCTGACAGCAAAGGCTGGGAGGGGGGAATTGGGCATCTCCCTGTCAGCCCTTCACTGAACATGTTTTTCCCCTACCAAGTCTGTCAGTCTCCTCTCCCACCCAGCAGAGCCTCTGCCCTCAAGGCGCTGGGGTCCAGGGCAGGAGCTGCCTCCTCTGCAGCCTGAGCTCCAGCAGAGGAGACTCTCCTGAGTGCCCATCTCTCCCTCCCTGGCCTTGCCTCACTTGGCAGAAGCCCTGGGGTATTTCTCCTGCTTTCTCCACCTGCCCCTGCTGCTGCTGTTTTCAGGCTCTCTAGGGATGGGCTTTGCAGCAGCAGCTCAGCAACTGACCCTGCACGTCTTGCCATGCAGCTGTGTCCATGGGAGCAAGGTGCCCAAGGCCTCTTCTAGCCTGGGGGGGTCTGGGCAATGCAGTCCATAGGGTGGGGATAAAGCTGGCTCTCTGTTCAGGACACCCCATCTCAGGGCATCCAGAAGCTCACAGCCCTTCCCTTGGGAGGGGACTGTGGAGATCGTCTGCATTTTGCAAGTGTCTTACCCAGTTTCCTTTCCAGTATCCAGTTTCCTGTCAGGGCAAGAGCTGAGTGTGACCATCCTGTGGCTCAGAGAGGTGTGAGCCAAGGGCAGCTGAGAGCAAGACTGAGGGACAGACCATCTCTCCTCCCTATGCACTAAGGGTCCAGCCCTTTGCCTGCCAGGGCTCTCAGGGTAGCACTTGTAGTGTAGCAGAAAGGCCAAGGATGCCTGCCTTCCACAAACCCCCTCAGGTGGGACAAGGAACAGGAACAAAAGAAACCAAACCAAACCCCCACAGCTCTCCTCTGCAGTCGGGTGAGTTGGGAGGGACAATTGTGAAATAGCATTGATTTCTTGAGGGGATTTAAACAGAGATCATTCCTGCTTTCTATCTGCCTGTTGGTGCACAGCAGGACTGACTCCTCCGGTGCCCACAGCAGAATCCCCTGCTCCCCATTGGGCCCTCAGCCAGCAGAAAAGAGAATTGCAGCCAGGCAGCTGCATGAAGGTCTTTCTGGAAGGAGAGAGAGAGGCTGGCAGGGGGTGTTTCTGTGAGAAATGGAGCAGGATTTGCTGAGAGTTGTGTGTTCTAACTCTTCACTACCTTTTCCTCCTTGGACAGGCCCCCATAGCCAGAGGAAGCAAATGTCCAACAGCAGCTCCATAACCAAGTTTCTCCTCCTGGCATTCGCAGACACACGGGAGCTGCAGCTCTTGCACTTCTGGCTCTTCCTGGGCATCTACCTGGCTGCCCTCCTGGGCAACGGTCTCATCATCACCACTGTAGCCTGTGACCACCACCTCCACACCCCCATGTACTTCTTCCTTCTCAACCTCTCTGTCCTCGACCTGGGCTCCATCTCCACCACTGTCCCCAAAGCCATGGCCAATTCCCTGTGGGACAACAGGGCCATCTCCTACCAAGGCTGTGTGGCCCAGGTCTTTTTCTTTTTCTTTCTTATATCAGCTGAGTATTTTCTTCTCACTGTCATGGCCTACGACCGCTACATTGCCATCTGCAAACCCTTGCACTATGAGACCCTCGTGGGCAGCAGAGCTTGTGTCCACATGGCAGCAGCTGCCTGGGGCAGTGGGTTTCTCTATGCTGTCCTGCACACTGCCAATACATTTTCATTACCACTCTGCAAGGGCAATGCCCTGGACCAGTTGTTTTGTGAAGTCCCCCAAATCCTCAAGCTGTCCTGCTCAGACACCTACCTCAGGGAATCTGGGCTTCTTGTGGTTAGTGTCTGTTTTGCATTTGGTTGTTTTCTGTTCATTGTGGTCTCCTATGTGCAGATTTTGAGGGCCGTGCTGAAGATCCCCTCTGAGCAGGGATGGCAGAAAGCCTTTTCTACGTGCCTCCCTCACCTGGCCATAGTCTCTCTGTTTATCAGCACTGCCATGGTTGCCTACCTGAAGCCCCCCTCCATCTCCTCCCCATCTCTGGACCTGGTGGTGTCAGTTCTATACTCGGTGGTGCCTGCAGCAGTCAACCCCCTCATCTACAGCATGAGGAACAAGGAGCTCAAGGATGGCCTATGGAAACTGACCCAATGGCCGTAGCATCACTCACAAAAACCTGCCTCCCAGCACGTCACATTTCCCGGAGCTTATCTTAGGCCAGCAGTCTACTTTTTTCCCCTGTAATAATTCTATTTCTATGTAATTTTGTAGGTTGAAACCTCTCTTGAGGCTTTATCCTGTTGGGTGTGACCCTTGCACTGCACTATGTCACCTGTGAGCTGTCTAAGAGAAGCTCTTCAATAAAGCTGTCCTGGGTGCAGTGCCTGAAGATTGGGCTCTTCCTCCCAAGTGGCTGCCACTAAAATGTCCAAGGAAGTGGTCTCTCAAAAAGTCTTTTTTCCTTATGTTCTCACTGTGTTTGGGGTTAAGCTCACAATACCATTTCGTTCCACTGGACCAGAAGTTCTGGTTTTAAAGGCTTTCTTGTTCATGTAAGATGGTGCATGAGCTCCCCATTCCCTCCTCAGGCTCCTTCACATATATCAGGACTCATGGCGTACAGCTGTCTTTATGGAAATGAATTTGGAGCGGTCAGGAGAGGACAAGGACTCACCACGTGCCCTGGGGTGGGAGTGAATTGAGGCAAAGTGAAACCCCCTCAAACACCCCAAAAGCAAAGCACTACATCAAGGTATGCACAAAGAAGGACTCTGCAGTGCCATGGGAGTCAGTGTGGACCCAGTGTGCATGGCAAAGGGAGACTGGAGAGATGTGGGAGGTGCCTGAGGAGCCCCAGGGCCAGGACTCTTGTGCTGTCCTAGGGAGAGGGGCTGGTGGGGGAAGAGAAGGGTGCAAATGCAGTTGGGGTTAGGGACAACCTACAATATGAATGCAGCAGAGCTAGAGATTGACTGGCCTCTGTTTCCTCTTGCCCTTTTGGCCAGCACCATCCCCGGGGCTGGTGGGGAGGCTGACCCCCCCGTCTGACCTCCAGGAGCTGCTGTGCCCTTCAGAGCAGCCGGAGCTGTGGCTGAGTGGTCGGAGTGCTGCAGCCCCCTGTGGTGGGCACTGCCATGGGGCCAGGGGAGGTGTGGAGAGCTGGAGCTGGGGCTGGGCTGGAAACGTCCTGGAAGAGGAAACACCAGTGTAGAGCTAAGCTGTGTGAGTGTGCAGAAGGGCACACAGCAGGGTGCTCACAAGGCAGAGCCAGGTGACAAAATGAAGGAAGCAAGGCACCAAAGGTGCAGAAGAGAGGGGCCTGGTCTGTGCCATGTTCCCTGGACACCCCGAGGAAGCTGCCCTAGGAAAATTGTCCCAGACTGGTCCCACACACCAGCTGTTTCCATCTCTGGCCATACACCCCAGCCCTGAGAAGGGACCTTTGCTGTACGATCACCTCCGTCCTCTTCCGAGGCTCAGTGATACCCAACTCCACAGCCATTATTAATAAAGAGGAAACCAGTTTCCTACTGACACTCTTTACACACCAAGTCCCAGAGCTCTTGTCACAGCTGCTCTCTCAGCCAAGCCCATTCTCAGACAGCTCCAGCTAGAGCAGGTGCTCATGGCCTTGTCTTGACAAATACTGAAACTGTCCAGTGATTCAGATCCCACCAGCTGGCCTGGGTCCTTGCCCCAGTGTTTGACTCTGAGGGATTTCTCAAAACCCCAGCTCTCTCTGCCTCTCCTTGTCCATAACGTGCTCCAGGCCCCAACCATCCTTCTGGCCTCTGCAGGACTTGCTCCAGTCTGTCAGGGTCTGTATTGTGTTGGGAAGCCCCATACTGGGTGCAGCAGTCCTGGGGTGGTCCTGTGGTGGGTTAATGTTGACCAGCAGCCAGACAGCCACCCAGCCGCTTGCTCACTCCCCCAGCTCAACAGGTCAAGGGGAGAAAATAAATCAGAAAAGCTCATTGGTCAAGGTGTGTGTGGGTCAAGAGGCCAGAAATGTTGGCACTGTGGTAGGTGTTCAGTTTGGTTTGACCCCAGGCAGCAGCTAAGCACCCACAAAGTCGTTTGCTCACTCTCCCCTACCCCCACCACTCCCAGCAAGACGGGGGAGGGAATTGGAAGTGCAAAAGCAAGAAAACTCTTGGGTCAAGACAAAGACATTTTAATAGGTGAAGCAAAAGCTGTGTCTACAAGCAAAGCAAAATGAGGAATTCATGCACTACGTCCCATCGGCAGGCAGATGTTTAGCCATTTCCAGGAAAGCAGGCCTTGGGAAGACAAATTCCTTGATCACAAATATCTCCCATTTTTCCTTCTTCCTTTGAGTTTGGGTGGATTTTTTTTTTTTTCTGAGCCTGCCATCATTTGCAATGGAATATCCCTTTGGTCATTGTGGGCCAGCTGTCCCAGCTGTGCCCCTGCCAACTTCTTGTGTCCCCCCAGCCTACTTGCTGCAGGGGCAGAGTGGCAAAAAGAGAAAGCCTTCATGCTCTGCAAGGACTCTTCAGCAATAGCCAAAACACTGTTGCGTTATCAGTGCTGTGTTAGTAACAAATCCAAAGCACATCACCCTGTGGGCTGCTATGAAGAACATTAACTCCATCCCAGCCATTTACAGGTCATACATCAGGGTGAGGAATGAACAATGTCTCAATTAAATGATCTGAGGAAATCAGTGGATCACAGGACCTGGCTCTTCTGGGGGACTCCGTTTCCTCGGTATTCAGTGGTCAAGGGAGACAGCAGGATGCAAACCTTCCAGGAGGTTTCTTGTGCTGTTTGTGGAAACGTTCTTAGCAGAGCTGCCAAAGAGTCCCTTCAGTCTTCTGCTCACCTGGACCTGGCACTCCCAAAAGAGGAAGAGCTGGTCAGGCATGTGAATACCAGTGTCAGCCTTGGCTGTGGTGACCATGAAATGCTGATCTCCCGGATCTCCAGGGAGGTGGGGAAGGAGGGTAGCAGAGCACAGAGCCTGGACTTCAGGGCATGAGAAGATGCCCTATGGAGGGCACTGGTAGGTGGGATCCCATGGGGGCAGTGTCAGGGCCCTGAGAGCATCCATAGGCCTTCATGACCCTGACCAGCCTAACATGGGGCCTGGACCCACAACTCTGTCCATGGGCCCAGGGGACCATTGAAGCCCAAGCCTGAGCTTCAGCCCCAGCTTGAGCTATGCTGTAGGTGTATTGGTTTCCAGACCAGCCATAGGCACAGCCTTGCCTGTCCATGAACCCTGTTGATTGGGGCTTGCAGTCTCACTTCCCAGCTCGGTTCTTTATGGGGTGTACAATGAAATGACACTGTGGCCCTCCAAGTGCCACACCCCAGGTGATTCACAGAGGACTAGGGCCTTTCTTTTTCCTTTCCTCCCATCACTTGGTCATGTCTGGGGAGGAGAGGAAGGAAAAGCAGGTGAGATTTCTGGGTGACATTTGTGGGAAGTGGGAAGCAGAGCCATCACAAGTGAAATGATCAAAAGGCTATATTAGTTCAAAACTCCTTTCTTGGAGCTCCTTTCTTGGAGGCTGAAATCTTCAGCAGGAACCTGGAAGCCCTGAGATCCCTCCATCTCCCTCTCTTTCAGTAATTAATTTGATAGTACCCAAGTCAGAGGCTTTTTTCAATTCTTTTTACAGCCTAAAGCACCCCTGCTCTGGAGATGTGCCAGGAAACTTGCAGAAGAATCATACTCTTCTGCACAAGAAGGTGGATGTTCCCAGGAATCTCAGGAGGCATGGCATAGTGACAGCTGTGTTCAGGGAGCTGGTCAAATGCCTCATCTCCATTTCTGTACCTTGGGTGGCCTTGCTTGGAGCTTGGCGGGACTCGAGACTTCCTGAGCTCCCTTTTACCCTGAATTAAACTATGATGTAGAGACCCTCACCTCCAGCATAGTCTCTTCTTGGAGGGCACGTTGCAAGGCATAGGCTCATGGAAAGGGTGGTGGGGAAGAGACTGCTGGGGCTCTCTAGTCCAGCCTCCAGCCTGGCTGCGACTTTGTGGAGCTGAAACCTGAAGCGCTCCAAAGGTGGAGATCACAGCAATGCTCCTCCTAGGCCCTTATATTTTTCCTAAGGCTCAGCCTAGAGCTCCCAAGAGGCAGTTTGTGGCTATTGCTGCTGTCATCTCATTGGCCACTGCAGAAGCGAGCTTGGCTCCATCATCTCTCCAGGTAGCTGTAGGCTCTCATTAGGTTGTCCTGTGCCTCCACTTCAGCAGGCTCTAGCGAGGCCCACTTCCCTCAGACTCTCCTCACACCTTATGCTCTGTGCCCCTAGCTCCATCTTGCTAGACCTCCTCAGGACCCGCACCTCTTTATTCTCCTTTGGAATTGTGAGACCCACTGGCTCCTATGGCATCCGCTACGGTGCCCAGGCCCTTCTCCGCAGGGAACTCCTTAGCCGGTCAGGTCCCTACCAGTGCTGCTGCATGAGTTGCTGTGCAGCTTGTGGGTTGAGATAAAAACAGTTTAACAGGCAAAAGAAAAAGATAGAACCAAACATAAACCAAAACCAACAGGCAACACATGGGCAATCACTCACCACCTCTCACAAGCAGACTGATGCCCAGCCAGGCTCCCTTTAACAGACACCTTGAATGACAAAAACCACCTCCTTCTTCCCCTGCCCTGGCTCTTCTTGCTGAGCATGACATCATATGGTATGGAACATCCCTTTGGTCAGCTGGGGTCAGCTTTCTGGGCTGTGTCTTCTTGCCAACTCCTTGCCCACTCCCAGCCTACTCACTGGGAGGGAGCAGAGTGTGAAACAGAGAAGACCTTGACACTCTGCAACCACTGCTCAGCAACAGCCAAAACACTGGTGTGTTATCAACGCTGTTTGAGGCACAAATGCAAACACATAGCATCATATGGGCTGCTACGAAGGAAGTTAACACCATCCCAGCCAGACCCAGTACACTTGAACTGGGGGCCCAGAAATGGACACAGGAGTGTCCAGGTGGTCTAACGAGTGATGAGCAGGGGCAGACGATGTCTTCCCTCACACTTTTGGTGAGGCTTCTCTTTATACACTCCAGGACACTGCTGGCTGCCTTTGTTACCAGGTCACACTGGGTTGTGTAGATCACTGCTGTGTCGTGTTGTGCTGTCTGTACCCCCGCTCCACCAGGGCCATTTACGCAGAGCTGGTCCCTGGCCAGGCAGTCCCCAGCCCCTGCCACTGCAAGGCGTTACTCTATCCCAGGTGCAGGATCTGGCCTTTGTTCTTCTTCTAGTTCATGAAGTTCCTGACAGGACAGTCCTCCTGCCTGTCTCGTTTCTCCTGAATGACATTCCTAAGGCACAGGAATGGTCCTTCCAGTGTAGTGTCATTGATAAATGTGGTGAGAGTTTCCTCCTCTGGGTCATGGATGCACATGGTAAACTGCACAGGGCCCAGGAGAGTCCCTTGTGCTGCCCCACAATGTCCCAGGATGTGCCAGTGGCCTTCAGGTAGGCTATGACCCCTTCACCACTGCTCTCAGCCTCATCGTCCAACTGGTGTTTTACCCAGCTGTTTGTTAACCCATCCAGGCTCTAATGCCCTAACTTGGGTACAAGAATATTGAGGGAGACCATGCCACAACCTTGCTTAATCTGAGGTGAACAACATCCACTGTTCTCCCCTCACGCACAAAGGCAGTTACTTCGTCATGGAGGCAAGCAAGTTGACGAGGCATAATTTACCCTTTGGATGTCCATGCTGACTGCTTGTGGACACATTCTTCTCTTTCAGGGTCCCAGACATGTCACCCAGGAGGACTCCAGCTGATGGCACACTCCTCACCAAAGTGAGCTTGTAGAGCCTGTGGTTCCCTGGGGTGCACTTTTGGCCTCTTTCAAAGGCGGGTGCAACATAGGCTTGTCCTCACTAACAAGAGACCTCTACCAATCCCATGGCCTTTCCAAAGGCACATTCCACAGAAATATCAATCTTCCCCTATAACTTCATTACTGCTATTCTGCCTGTTATATCGGTTTTTTTAATTTCTCTCATCTTTCATATACTTTCCCCTGTCCTGACACAAAGACCATTTCTAAAGTCATCTTTTCAGATGCAGACTGCCTCGACAAAGGCCCTTGCCATTACTCCCCATATTTCTCCTTGCCTTAGTCTTTGGTCATTCAGATACCTCTCACCTATGCTGCTGCTTTGAGCTTCCGGGACTAAAAGCTTGCCTGTCTTTCGGTAGTCTAATTGTCTCTCTTTAAGAGCCAACTCTAGTTATGTTTATATCTCCCTTTTTGTATCTATTGATCTTCAACATTTCTCATAAGATTATGCCTTGTAGAAAGTCAGCCTCATGAGACGCAGCTTGTACTTAGCATATGGCTGAGGAGTGTGTTTTATTGTTCATGAAACTTGATCATGCTTTACTTTTCTTTGCTTGGAAAGAGGAAAATTCCTTCTGTGCCTGTGTGCAGCCGGTTCTCTAAGGAGATCAGGTGGGAGATGGTGCCATGGAGCTGTAACATTCAGCTCCCAGAGGTCAGTGAAGTCTGAGGTAAGGCAAAGTGAAGCAAGGCCCAGGTGGCCAATGACAGAAATGGTGAGGCTGGGGAGGTGAGGAGCAAGGTTGTCCATACAGTGTCAGACCTCAAGGGGCTGCTTTTCCTGCCTGTCCAGACTTCCTGAGGAGACACTCTGCATCAATATCAATTGGAGAATGCTGCTATCACCTCTTCTTTAAACTGAATTTAATAAAATACCACGTTTAAAAAAATATTTTTTATTAGGCACACTTTGAAATCTTCCTCTTAAACTACCCTATGAAATGTTTCCAATTAGCTGTACAAGTCTTGGAGACGTGAAGAAAATTACAGGAAGACAACTAGCTCATTAAAGCTTTCTGTATTTTAATGAGCCCCATGGTGTATTTGTCCCTGGGTCTGTGAAGCTCAGATACTGAGAGGAGACTGAACAAACCTCTCAAGAAGACAAAGCCAGAAGAAAAACCTTGAAGCATTGATTGGCCCCACTGAGGGGGACAAAGCCTCCCCAAGGACTCGTTAGAGCAGATAACTGGAGGCTCTGATTGCAGGTAGGCAAAGGCAATCTGCAGGGGGCTGTAATGCTGAGAAAAGCCTTGGTTTGTTTTATGAAGCAGCAAGGCCAAACCCTGACCCCCAGGCCCTGGAATAACTCAGAATAACTCAGGTTAGAAGAGACCTGAATGTCATCTCAACCAACTCTCTTGCTCGAGGCAGGGTGAACTAGATGAGGTAGCTCAACTGCTCCACTCAGCTTGCCAAAGGAGCTGAAGGTGAGCTCCATCCCATCGTACAGGGAGATAATCCAGATGTTCAACAGTGTTGGCCCAAGTGCTGGTAACAGAGATAATGACTGGTTGCAAGGAGGATTCTGTACCAGTGGTGACGTCTGAGCCTGATCGTGCAGTCATCCTCCCATCCACCTCATTGTCTGCTTCTTTAGTCAAGATATCACCAATCTGGCTCTAAGAAAACTAGGGGCGACCATGTTAAGGCCTGGCTAAAATCCAGCCATGTAACCTCTCTGATGGCTCTTGCCTTTCCAAGGCATTTGAGAGAGGTGTCACAATGAAACCAGCCACCTCCACTAGCACCTCTCTGCACCAAAAACCTTCTCCATATCTCACACTTCCAGGAGAGTGCCCAGGACACAGCACACACCGGTCGATGTTTTCTGGGCCTGTTCAGAAGAGAACCAGAAGTGGTTTCTCCCAGCAGGCCCACAACTCCATATGGCTCTCTGTGCAGCTCACAGCTTTTCTGAGCATTTCTCTCAGTCTCCCACTCCTCTCCATACTTCCTGATGCTCAGGCTGCAGATGAGGAGCTTGAGCAGGGGCCTGAGGATGGTGTAGAAAACGTGCTTTGTCAAACTCTCTCAGGGCGGCTTTTCTGGGCATCACACAGACAAGGATGAGGATGCTGTAGAAAACGGTTTCACGGGTGAGGTGAGAGCAGCAGGTGGAGAAGGCCTCCTGCCTGTCCATGCTGGGTGGGAGAGCTGCCCCAGGGTGGCAGCTCTGATGCACGCACAGAATGAAATGTGAAGAGGAAGGGGAGGACTGCATCTAAAAGCAGGTTATGAAAGCAAAGAGCAGAAGTGTCATGGTGTCACTGCAGGAGAGCTCCAGTGAAATCACAGAAGTGGTCCACTCCACTGGGGCCACAGACCTGTATCTGGGACAAGAATGAAGTGACTATTGTAGATGACAGAAATCCCCTAGCCAAGGTGTAGCTGCCTTCTCAAAGCAGACCTTCCAGTTCATGAGTCTTGCAGAGAGAAGCAGGTGGCCACAGCCCAGTACTCATCACAGGATGTGGCCACCAGCAGGAAACACTCAGTACATGCCAAAGGTGCAGAAAGTACTCCTAACACCGCTGTCAGCAGAGATGGTGTTGTCTCCAGTCAGGTCAGCAGCATGGTCACGTCAGGGGCATAGTGGTGGAGCTATAGCAGGCCTTCAAGTTGTCCACCACCAGCACAATGCTGAGGGTGTTCCCAACACCAATCACGGGGCAGGTCACGAGAGAGAGGGGAGGACTTGTCTAAGGGTTGGGGACATTCCCTATTCGCAGTACGGGTGACTGAACTGATGGTGTTTGATTGTCCCATTCCCTTTCTCCATTGAAGGTTTTATGTCCTTCTTGTCCCATCTCTCCTGGTAGGACACCTAGGAGGGAGAGCATTTTTTTCCTATGCTAGTTGCTGAAAGCAATTGTGAAGGAAGTTCAGAGAGGTGAAACACGAAGGGGTGTGTGCCTCTGAGTGTATTCGTACTCCCTAGATGTGCTCTGTGACGTCTGAAATGTGAGAAATGCCGCCTTCTAGATGGCAATGCTGCTCATGCTTGCAGGAATGCTTCTGACTGCACAGGTGAGATGATACTCCACAGGCGAGCTTCTTTCATACTGTGTATTTGAAGGCACAGGCCAGAAAGGCAAGGGAAGGTAATGTAGAAGACCAGGAGCATTTGTAAAGAACCTATCCAAGGCAGCTGAGATGAATCTCACTGGGAGAGTGGGGGTTGTTCCTGGAGTAACACACTGAAATTTCAGGGCTCTGTCAGGTGTCCACCCCTGATCTGGCTTCGTGCACTCCTCATACACACAGGGGTGTTCCGAGACAGGAGTCCTTCCTTTGCAGATGTAGAGGCAGCAAATTGCAAGAGTTGTAGTGTCTCCCTGGCCTCCTGTTGCCACTGCCAGAGGCTGGGAAGCACCTAAGCCCTGCAGTGTATCGCCCTGCTTTGCACTCGTTTGAGAGGCCCCAAGGCATGAGGAATGGACACAGGATCCTCGGGTCAAGGAAGCACATCCCAGTGCTGCATTCAGGTGGTTTCCCAGGCGCATTACTCTCCGTGTGAAGTGACCTCAAGACACTGTCTTTCCCACAGGCCTTCACGGCAACCCCAAGAATAGCTGATGGCGCTTGTGCTCACTCAGGTTCATCTCGCCACACGCACACAATGTCTTTAGTCTCATCTCCTAGAATCATAGAACAGTTTGGGTTAGAAGGCACCTTTAACGATCATCTACTCCAAGCCCTCTTCCATGGGCAGAGACATCTTTCACTAGACCAGATAGCTCAAAACCTCATCCAAGCTGACTTTGAACACTTCCAGGGATGGGGCATGCACAACTTCTCTGGGCAACCTCTTCCATTCCACCCTCATCGTAAAAAAAAATTCTTCCTTATGTCCAATCTAAACCTAACCTCTTTCAGTTTAAAAGCCTTGCCCCTTGTCCTGTCACTACAGGCCTTTGTAAAAATTGTCTCTCCATCTTTTCCATGAGCCCCTTTTATATATGGAAAGGTTGCAGGGAGGTCTCCCCGGACCCTTGTTTTCTCCAGGCTGAACAACCCCAACTCTCTCAGCCTGTCTTCATAGGAAGAGAGGCTCTCCTCTGGACCTGCTCCAACAGGTCCATGTCTTTCTTGTACAGGTGGACCCAGAGCTGGATGCAGTGCTCCAGGTGGGCTCTCAGGAGAGCGGAGTAGAGGGGGAGAGTCACCTCCCTCAGCCTGCGGGCCATGTTTATTTTTAGGCAGCCCAGGGTACAGTTGGCTTTCTGGGCTGCAAGAGCACATTACCGGCCCATGTCCAACTTTTCACCCACCAATATCCCTAAGTCATTCTCTGCAGGGCTGCTCTCAATCTATTCATCTCCCAGTTTTTACTGGATTTTTTACTGGGGATTGCCCTGACCCAGGTGAATGGCCTTGCACTTGGCCTTGTTGAACTTCATGAGGTTTGCACGGACCTACTACTCAAGCCTGTCCAGGTCCCTCTGCATGTCATTCCTCCCCTCAACTGAATCAACTGTCCCACTCAGCTTGGTGTCCCCTGCAAACTTGCTGAGGGTGCACCCAATCCCACTGTCTATGATGTCATTGATGAAGATATTTGTCGTGGTTTAGCCCCAGTCAGCAACTAAGCACCACGCAGCTGCTCGCTCACTCCCCCCTGGGGGATGGGGGAGAGAATCGGAAGAGCGAAAGTAAGAAAACTCATGGGTTGAGATAAAAACAGTTTAATAGGGAAAGCAAAAGCCGCGCACGCAAGCAAAGCAAAGCAAAGCAAGGAATTGATTCACTCCTTGCCATGGGCAGGCAGGTGTTCAGCCATCTCCAGGAAAGCAGGGCTCCATCATGCGTAATGGTTACTTGGGAAGACAAACGCCATCACTCCAAATGTCCCCCCCTTCCTTCTTCTTCCCCAGCTTTATATACTGAGCATGGCGTCATCTGGAATGGAATAGCCCTCTGGTCAGTTTGGATCAACTATCCTGGCTGTGTCCCCTCCCAGCTTCTTCTGCACCTGGCAGAGCACGGGAAGCTGAAAAGTCCTTGACCAGTGCAGCAACCACTAAAACATCTCTGTATTATCAACACTGTTCTCAGCACAAATCCAAAACATAGCCCCATACCAGCCACTATAAAGAAAATTAACTCTATCTCAGCTGAAACCAGGACAATATTAAATAATACTGGTCCCAGGACGGACCCTTGAGGGACACCCCTCGTTATAGGTTTCCACTTGGACATTGAGCCAGTGACTATAACTGTTTGCATGTGGTCAGCTAGCCATTTCCTTCTCCATCTAACAGCCCATCCATCAAACCTATGCCTCTCTAATTTAGCAGCAAGAATGTTGTGGGGGACCATATCAAAGGACATACAGCAGTCTAGGTAGATGATATCCGTAGCTCTTGCCTTGTCCACTGATGCAGTTACTCCATGGGAGAAGGCCGCCAGATTAGCCGGGCCCAATTTACCCTTTGTGCAGCCATGTTGGCTGCCTCTAATCACCTCCCTCTTTTCCATAGGTTTTGAGATGTCTTCCAGGAGGATCTGCTCCATGATCTTCCATCTGTACAACACAAACACGGACTTCTGAGCTACTCATTCAGTGTCCCACTGTGGAGGGATGAACAACCTGTATGAGCAGGGCTGAGAGTCTGTCGTGGTTTAGGCCCTGCCGGCAGCTAAGCACCACGCAGCCACTCGCTCACTCCCCCCCGGTGGGATGGGGGAGAGAATCGGAAGAGCAAAAGTAAGAAAACTCATGGGTTGAGATAAGAACAGTTTAATAACTGGAACAAAATAATAGTAATAATAATAATGAATTGTAATGAGAAGGAAAACAACAAGAGAGAGAGAGGAACAAAACCCAAGGGAGGGGGAAAAGGGAAAAAAACCCAAAAAGATACAACCGCTCACCACCCACTGACCGACGCCCAGCCAGTCCCCGAGCAGCGATCACTACCCCCCGGCCAGCTCCCCCAGTTTATATACTGGGCATGACATCATATGATAGCCTTTGGTCAGTTTGGATCAACTCTCCTGCTGTGCCCCCTCCCATTTCTTGTGCACCTGGCAGAGCATGGGAAGCTGAAAAAGTCCTTGACCAGTGTAAACATCGCTTAATAACAGCCAAAACATCAGGGTGTTATAATATTATTCTCATAGTAAAATGCAAAGCACAGCACTATACCAGCTACTAGGAAGAAAATTAACTCTATCCCAGCCGAAACCAGGACAGAGTCCGGTGCTGGAAATGGTGATTGTTATGGGCTGGTCTGGGACGGTTGCCTTGGGGCAGCTTCCCTGGGGTGTACAGTGAACACGGGCACACACCAGAGCCTGCTCTGCTGGTCCTGCCTCTCTCCCGCAGGAGGTCTGGCTGTGCATGGACACTGCCGCGTGCTCACACCCTGAGTACTCAAACAATGTAGCTGTTCAATCGTGTTTTCCTCTTGAGGGAACTTTCCTGGGCTTGTTCTTGAGAGAAACTTTGGAAGAAAACGTCAGCTTTCAGGCACTGCCATCAGGAGATCCCCTTGGGTGATGGAAACTCTGTTATGGAGGTCAGCTCTGCCAAGGAAGTGCCCATTGCCTGTCACTGCGTGCAATCACAGGACTGCCACCCAAAAGGACTGTGACCAAGCTGCAAGAGCAAGCCTTCCTTACCCCCACACAGGGGCTCAGAAAGAGAGTGTGGAAAGTAAAAGAGAACAGCTCCAGAAAGAGCAAGCGCTGGTGCTCCCTGGCAGTGCTGCTGGGCCAGGACTCTTTTGCCCTCCACCTCTGCACGCAGGCTCTGCCACTGCAGCACCAGAAAATGTCTCAGAAACAGGATCTCAGCTGAAGAAGTTGCTGCAGGGTCCTTTATTTTAAAAAAAAAAAAGCACAGAGAACATGGCTCTTATTTCAAGTCTTTTCAACAATCTCTAGGTAACACTACAAAGGTAGATACAGAATTAGAAATGGCATGAACAAAGACATTTCTTTGTGCACAACATTATCACATGTAAAACAGAGCAAAAAACCCCTCCACCACCACCACCAAAACCTCCAGAAGACAGGCTGAGCCTGTAAAGAGATACATTATGAGTGATATGCATCCAAGATAGGACAGTTTATTGCTTTAGAAAAACATCCCGTCATCAGTTTCAAAACTGCATCCTTGAGCTCCTTGTTTCTGAAGCTGTAGATGAGGGGGTTGACTGCTGGAGGCACCACCGAATACAGAACTGCCACCACCACATCGAGAGATAGAGAGGAGATAAAGGGTGGTTTCAGGTAGGCAACCATGGCAGTGCTTAGAAAGAGGGAGACCACGGCCAGGTGAGGGAGGCACATGGAAAAGGCCTTGTGCTGTCCCTGCTCAGAGGGGATCCTCAGCACAGCCCTGAAGATCTGCACATAAGACACCACAATGAAAACAAAACAGCCAAATGCTACTAAGAGACTAACCACAATAAGCCCAACTTCCCTGAGGTAAGCATCTGAGCAGGAAAGCTTGAGGATCTGGGCGATTTCACAGAAGAACTGGTCCAGGGCATTGCCTTGGCAGAGAGGTATTAAAAATGTATTGGCAGTGTGCAGCACAGCATAGAGGAAACCACTGCCCCAGGCACCTGCTGCCATGTGGACACAAGCTCTGCTGCCCACGAGGCTCCCGTAGTGCAGAGGCTTGCAGATGGCAACGTAGCGGTCGTAGGACATGATGGTGAGAAGAGAAAACTCTGCTGACATGAAAAAGACAAACAGAAAGACCTGGGCAGCACATGCTGAGTAGGAGATGGCCCTGGTGTCCCACAGGGAATTGGCCATGGCTTTGGGGACAGTGGTGGAAATGGAGGCCAGGTCGAGGAGGGAGACGTTGAGGAGGAAGAAGTACATGGGGGTGTGGAGATTGTGGTCACAGGCTACGGTGGTGATGATGAGACCGTTGCCCAGGAGGGCAGCCAGGTAGATGCCCAGGAAGAGCCAGAAGTGCAGGAGCTGCAGCTCCCGTGTGTCTGCGAATGCCAGGAGGAGGAATTCAGTGATGGAGCTGGCATTGGACATTTGCTGCCTCCGGGCATGGGGACCTGTCCAAGGAGGAGAAGGTGGTGAGACAATAGGCGAGACTTCTCAGAGCAAAATCCAAGCCATTTCTCATAAATCCTCCCCTGCTGCACACCACCACCCTTTTGTCTTTCTAGGAGACCTTCCTTCAGCTCTCTGGCTGGAGCTCTGGTTGGTGCTGGTTCAGTGTGTGGTGAGGAGCAGGGGCTTTGTGCGCTGGCAGCCGTGGCGTCAGCCCTGCTCTTCAGCAGTGAGTTCATGGGAACGGTGGGGGGCAGGAGCCAGTGCTAGTTTCTGACTTTGTCACAGGAAACTGCTCCCAAAACAGAAGAGCTTGTCTACATCTGCACTGCCAGTGCTAAGGAACGGGGATGGCCGAAGGCAGTTGGAGAGGTGATTTTAATTTTCACAGCTCCCCTCCATCTCCCGTGGGGAGTGTGTTTGGATGTCAGAACCCCTCAGCATTTCTGCTGCACTCAGGGAGAACAGAGGGAGTCCTACAAGGCAAGAGGATTGCCTGTGGTTCAGTGAAGAGTGAGGGGTGCTGCTCTGTCCCTCCGTGTTGTTCCCAGCTGCCCAGTGCTCGCACCTTTCTGAGAGGGAGGGTGATCACACTCCCACGTTACCCTGAAGAGTCACCAGACACTGGTGAGAGCAGAGGCATCCACTGCAGACCACTAAATGTCTTCCCCTTTCTCAAGGTCTTAGTACCCCATTTCTAGCCAAAGGCTCATTGTGCATCCTGGAAGGCATCTGACAGTTTGGAAGGACACCCCAAGGAGACAGCCAAGTGTGCTAACGATGGCACCTGGTGAAGGGAAACCCAGCTCCTTTCCTAGCCTGCCAGACTGCATTGCTCAGAGCTTCACAGATTAGAGGAAAGCTGGACACCTCATTGCCTTAAACACATGTGAATGGGAGGACCCCCAAGATCAGTGCCTGACTCTGCAGCTGAAACTACTCTTCCCAGAGAGCCTTACCTCAACACCAGGAGCAGCTGAGGGAGGCAACAGAGAGGCAGAGGGGCACTCAGGAAAGCCTTTCCCTTACCCAGCACTGCACAACCTCTCCCAGATGTTGATAATGCAGGGCAGTCCCCTCCAGCCCCTGCTCAGCAGGAAATGGGCACATGGCAGGAGAAATGCACTTCATCTCTTCTGCTGGCAGATGGACGAGGGGGTAACTAACACCCTCGACCCCATGGGCTGGCTGAGGGCTTTGCTAGGTGGGAGAGGAGACAAGAGGGGTGTTGCTCAGGGAAGGCACCTGCACTGCAGGGCATGGCCGGGAGGTGCCCATATCTCCCCTGCAGCAGGCTTTTGCTTTGTATTTCGCTCCCTCCCTGCCCATGTCTCTACTGCCTGGAGCTGTCCCAGATGGGATCTGTGTCTCTGGCCCCATGTCTGTTCCCTGCCACCGCTCACAGCTCCGATCCCAGCCCCTGTGTGCCCAGCTCTGCCCTGCAGCCTCTCTCTGTGTGTGCAGGGGCCAACGAGCAGGTTACACCAACCCTGATGAAACTGGAAAGGTGGTGCTGGTTTTATCTGTAGGCTGGTGGGGGGTGAAGGCACTTGCTGAGGTTCCTAGTAAACCTTAGGGTGATGGTTTAGGAGTCTCAGCCCCTTCTCTAACCCACACAGCTGAGTTTCCATTCCCACCAAGCCAAGCACGAGAAAAGTGGAAGCATAGATTCAGGAAAACACAGACTCAAGCAGGAAACCCTGCCCTGACCGTACTCATGACAAGTCCCTTCAGATATGACCTGGGCATGAGCTGGATCTGAGAGCAGCGCTGTGCCACGCAGCGCCCTCTCAACAGCAGAAGAACCCTGCCTTGCCCGGGGTCGCTCCTTCCATCCACAGCTTCTCCCCACAACACCGTGGGGAGGTCCCTGGGCATGCTGAGTGCTGACCCTGGCAGGCAGCAGAGTCCCTGCCCCAGATCACAGCTCCCTGGGGTGCAGGAACCCTGCTGTGGGCAGCCCTGGCTGCACACCCAGATTCACAGCCTGCAGCTGTCCCTGGGAGAAGGCAGCCATCATGCCCTGTCCTTTGGACAGTGCAGCAGGGAAGCCCTGCTCTGGAGCACATCCTCCTCCTCTACACTACAGAAACTGTGAGAGTCCTCCTGAAAGACCCCATAGGCTGTGGGATGTGCCAGCTTTTGGAGATCCCTCCAGGAACACAAGGTACATTGCCTTGCATCCAGAGACTTACCATGTAGGGGGCTTTGAAGATCTCTCCTCCAGTGAGGTCTCAGCCATCTTCCCACTCATGACTGCCTTTAACCTCTCTCTGCCTCACTCGTTTCCCCTAGGTGTCTGCAGGCAGTGCCCTCAGCCCTGCTGTGCTTTGCAGAGCTGCTGCTCCTGGGCAGAGCTGTCTCTCTGCAGCTCTGCCCACTTGTCATGAGCTCCCTCCATCCCAGGAGCCCGGCCAGCTCAGCAGCAGAGGAGCAGCCCAAGGCAGCACTTCCTCTGCCCCCTCTGGGCTCCCTCCAGGTGTCCCTGGGCTCCAGGGGAACCTACTGTGAAACAGGCTGAAGGAACCACTGATGTTCCCTCCCTCAGCTGGGGAGAGGCCCTTTTTTCCAGCAGTGGCATTTCTCCTATTGGGAAAAGAGTTGGGCATGAGAATCACCTTTTTTTTTGTTCCATCATTAGCCAGGACACCTGGAAGGTGACAGGCAGGGATCTAATTACTGCAAGCTGGGGAATGTCTTCACTTGAGTGAATTTAGGCATTTCATTCTGGGTTTCTCATTTCACTCTGGGTTTGTAGTCCTAGGAATAGAAAGACATTCAGCTGTCTTTTGTCCATACCATGTCTCTGCTCTGAAGCAAAGCCTTTGCACACACAGGGTCTTGGACTTTCCTTATGGCAAGTATGAGCTTGCCTGGTGCCACAGCTGGGGTGCTTCAGCCCAAATGTGCAGCAATGCCCTCAGACAGGGGCACAGACAGGATGAGCTGGAGCTGTGACTGTGGGAGACAGAGCTGTGACATGGTGGCAAAGCTCAGTACAGCTGGTCTTCAAGGACAGCATCCTCCAAGCTCAGCAATAGTCCAGATCGCAACTCAATCTAAACTTGAAAGGCAATTCAAGGGCACCGTAATGAGTGTTTACTACTTCAGGAACAGTTAAACCAGAAACAAAGATACTGTATGGCCCCTGCTGAGTTTCGTAAGAGCAGGTGTAGAGAAATGTGAGATTCTTTATCCTCTTTGCCTCAGTCTTCCCCAGCAAGGTCTCTCAGGCCTCTGTGACTCAGGGCAGGACTCTGGAGGAGATCAACCAGCGGTGGATGTGGATCAAGTCAGGGGTCGCTTGAGCAAATGCAATCCTTGCCAGGACAGGAGGGGAGGCATCCCAGGGAGCTGAGAGGGCAAGCCAGTCTCACAGTGAGGACACTCTCTGTCACCTTTATAAGGTCATGGAGACTGGGGGGACTCCCTGATGACTGGCAGCACCCAAACATTGTATGCACCTTTCCAAAATGCCCAGCGGAGGAGCAGTGAAAGTTGAGGCTGTGCCCCAGAGTGTGTCCACTCAGATCCCATTTCTGGGTGTCTCAAAAAGAAGGTGACTGGTTTTACCCAGGGCAGCTTGTGTCTTGCCATCCTCTTTGCTTTTGGGAATGCAAGAAGAGGCTGGCTGGACACAGGGAGAGCAGTGGTTGTCTTTTAACCTGGAAGCCAGTGAAGTTTCCAACATCATCCCCCACAATATTCTTGTGCCCAAGTATAGGAGATCAGCACGCTGATGACCTTGACTTAATAAACACGTCTTTAAACTAAGGTCATGGGCGAGGGACCAAGAGGAAAAAAGGGAGCAAGGAAAGCAGAAGAAGGAACAAAAGAATGCAAAAGAAGGAACAACAAAATAACTATAAGCCAATGAAATGCTGCGTGATAAAAGTTACAGAGCCAATCAGATGGAGAGAATAAGCGCGTGCATTGCACGTGCTTCGCGTGAACCGGTCGGGATAAGTATAAAAGGAGTGTTGTCAGGAAAAGAAAGGTCTCCCCCTAACACCAGCACCGGAGTCCGTGTCTCATTCCCTTCAGCCAACTTAGGGTCTTATGGCCTGCATGGGTGCATAAGTAGAGGGGTAAAGAACCAGATGGCTGGTGGGGCTCAGAGGGATGTGGTCAATGTGTGGTACTCTGCCTGGAGGAATCTAGCTAGAAGGCTCCTTCGAGGGTCTGTCCTGCCAGTTGTCTTATTTAATGTGTTTTTAATGATCTGGGGATGACAGAGATCTTTTCCATAGCACTTGTAGATGAAACGATATTGAGGAGAGCAGACAGTACACTGGAGGGTATGGCTGCCATCCCAAAGGACAGAGCCAGGCCAGAGGGAAGGGCAAAAAGTAGAAACATACAATCATAGCAACATAGAATCATTTCGGTTGGAAAAGACCTTTAAGATCATCAAGTCCCTATGTTAACCTAGCATTGCCAAGTCCACCACTACACCATGTCCCTAAGCACCACATCTACACGGCTTTTAAATACCTTCAGGGGTGGTGACTCAACCACTTCCCTGGGCAGCCTGTTCCAATGCTTGACAACCCTTTCAGTGAGGAAATTTTTCCTATTATCCAATCTAAGCCTCCCCTGGTGCAACATGAGGCTGTTCCCTCTTGTCCTATCACTTGTTACTTGGGAGAAGAGAACACCCACCTCACTACAACCTCCTTTCAGGCAGTTGTAGAGAGCAATAAGGTCTCCCCTGAGCCTCCTTTTCTCCAGACTAAACAACCCCACTTCTCTCAGCCGCTCCTCATCAGATTTGTCCTCTAGACCCTTCACCAGCTTCGTTGCTGTTCTGCGGACATGCTCCAGCACCTCAATGTCTTCCTTGTAGTGAAGGGCCCAAAACTGAACACAGAATTCGAGGTGTGGCCTCACCGGTGCCGAGTACAAGGGCATGATCACTGCCCTAGTCCTGCTGGCCTTTCCCTCATCCACTGAGCGGGTCGTCTTGTCTTAGAAGGAGATCAGGTTAGTCAAGCAGGACCTGCCTTTCATAAACCCATGCTGACTGGGCCTGATCACCTGCTAACCTCCAGTCAACTGGCACCTTCCCGGTTAGCCAGACTGTTGAGAAAGGATTGAAAGATGCTTGGTGAGCACATCCACAATTTCCCTCAGTACTCTTGCATGGATCCCATTCAGCCCCATAGACTTGCGTGTGTCTCAGTGGTGTAGCAGGTCACTAACCATTTCTCCTTGTATTATGGGGGCAACAGCAGGGGATTTGTCTGCTCATTCCCTCCATGGTCTCTTCAGTGATGGCTCTCAGTGGGGACTGCTAACACCCTCAGAAACTTGGAGGTTTGCTGCTGACTTTTACTTCTCTAGAGGCCAGTTTGTTCCACTTTCAGTATCTGCAGTTCAGGAACTTGGCACCACAGGGCTCATTACCAAACAAAATGCCCTAAGCAGCTAAGTCTCTGGGCATAATCTTCTGAATTCCTCATTTCTTTGCGACCCACCTAATGGATGAGGGGAAGGCTGTGGATGCTGTGTATCTAGACTTCAGTAAAGACTTTGACATGGTTTCCCACAGCATTCTTCTGGAGAAACTGGCTGCTCATGGCTTGCACGAGAATACTCTTCGCTGGGTAAAAACTGGCTGGATGGCCGGACCCAAAGAGTGGTGGTGAATGGAGGTCAACCCAGTTGGTGGCCAGTCACAAGCGGTGTCCCCCAGAGCTCTGTGTTGGGGCCAGTTCTGTTTAATATCTGTATCAATGACGTGGATGAAGGGATCGAGTGCATCCTCAATAAGTTTGCAGATGACACCAAGTTGTGTGGGAGTGTTGATCTGCTTGAGGGACTCTGGCTCTACAGAGGGAACTGGACAGGCTGGATGGATGGGCCGAGGTCAACTGTATGGGGTTCAACAAGGCTAAGTGCAAGGTCCTGCACTTGGGCCACAACAACCCCATGCAACGCTCCAGGCTTGGGGAAGAGTGGCTGGAAAGCTGCCCAGCAGAAAAGGACCAGGGGGTGTTGGTTGACATCCGGCTGAATATAAGCCAGCAGTGTGCCCAGGTGGCCAAGAAAGCCAATGGCATCCTGGCTTGTATCAAAAATAGTGTGGCCAGCAGGACTAGGGAAGTGATTGTGCCCCTGTACCTGGCACTGGTGAGGCTGCACCTCGAATAATGTGTTCAGTTTTGGGACCCTCACTACAAGAGAGACATTGAGGTGCTGGAGTGTGTCCAGAGATGGGCAATGAAGCTGGTGAAGGATCTAGAGCAGAAGTCTTATGAGGAGCGGCTGAGGGACCTGGGGTTGTTTAGCCTGGAGAAAAGGAGGCTGAGGGGAGACCTTCTTGCTCTCTACAGCTACCTGAAAGGCGGTTGTAGTGAGGTGGGGGTCGGTCTCTTCTCCCAAGTAACAAGTGATAGGAAGAGAGGAAATGGTCTCAAGTTGCGCCAGGGGAGGTTTAGACTGGATATTAGGAAATGTTACTTCACTGAAAGGGTTATCAAGCATTGGAACAGGCTGCTCAGGGAAGTGGTTGAGTCACCATCCCTGGAGGTATTGAAAAGATGTTTGGATGAGGTGCTTAGGGACATGGTATAGTGGTGGTCTTGGTAGTGTTAGGTTTATCGTTGGACTCAATGATCTTAAAGGTCTTTTCCAACATATATGATTCGGTGATTCTGTGATTCTTATATAGTTAATTAGAGAGATTTCAGAAGTGAAAACATTTCAGTGTTCAAAAACAATAAGAAAAGATTTCTTTTTCTTTCCCTTTTCTTCATTTGTCTGCTTACACATTAAGCGATAAAGCAATTCCAAATGATATTGAACGTGATCGTATTCAAGACTGAATATGTAGAGAAGTCAAGAGCCTGTGTGTCAGACACTCTATGGGCAATCTCTGACCCTCCCTACAACCCCACATGTCTCTCATCAGGCACCTGGGATTTACAGCACCTTTGCTCACACTTGAGCTTTCTCCACTACAGTCCGTAGCTGCATGTTTCAGCGCATTGCCACCAGTTTCCACCTGCTTTACTTGGGGAACGAGCTGCACCCAGACACAGAAGGATGTTTCTTAATTGCCAAAAAACAAAACCAAAGAAGGCATGGTGCAATAAAAAATAAAATGCGCTCCTCTGCTGTCTATTAAGTGCACAGTACTTCCTCTGAAGTCCACTCTCCACAGTAGATAGACTTAGAGCTATAGAAAAGACATTATTGTGTCAAGCACAGATCCCAAGAAACCCCAAAGCACTCCCTGCTTCCGACTTTGTCCATATTCAGGCTTTGCACACAGTGAGTCCCACATTGAAGTCACGAGCTCCCTCAATCCACAGAGGGAAGCAGAGAGACAAACTGAATGAAATACCCTCTTTTGACTAGCCAGATCTGCATTCATCCCAACATCTCTGGGTTACAGGAGCATGTTCTTTGTAGCCTTTGCAGCATCCAGACCTACTCATTCCTCATTCTCCTCCAGCACTGCACAGCTTGGGTGCAATTGTCCAGGCTTCCTTTTCTACTCAAGAGAGAGCAATCAGTTGTCTCCACTGGGATGCTTTGGCCTACCCTGCCTGTCTACCAGCTCCTGCTCCAGAAATGCTCCCAGCAGCCCTGGGCCACATTTCCTAGTACCATGTCAGGGCTTCAGCTACCCCCACGTATCTTGGAGGCAGTGGCCACCTCTGTGTGGGCAACTGTATCAGCCCTTGAATGAAGATGTTAAGCAGAAGTTGAGACATATGCAGAAAAGGCCTGGGTGTACTAAGTGTATAAGAAGTCTTCCTTTTCAGAACTTTGATGCTGCTCTGTAAATTCTCATGATTTTTCCCTAGGCCATGGACATGGTCCAGCAAGCTGATGGCACTTTCTCTCCCTCTATATAAATAGAGATTGATACATCCGGTCCCTTCTGACTGGTAATTTTGAGTTTGCTCAAGTAGCCCCTGATTTGATTCCTATCCAGCGTTGACTGTTTCCCTCCAGAGTCCTGCCTTGAGGCACAAAGGCCTGGGAGACCTTGCAGGTGATAACTGAGGCAAAGAGCACACTAAATATTTCCGATCTACCTACACCTGCTGTTACTAAATTTAAGAGTGATCCCATGTTATCTTTGCTTCTTTTTAACTCTCCCTGAAGTAGCTCCAGCTCGTTATGGTGCCCTTGAATTTACTTTCAAGTTTCAACGGAGATTTGTTAAAGACCATTTTTATGCTTGGAGGATGCTGTCCTTGAAGACCAACTGTACTGAGCTGTGCTGCCATTCAGTGCTGCTGACCATTGGATCCCCACTAGAACTGCCCAGAATAGGCCAAAGTCTGCTCCTCTCATGTCTGGCATCTGCAGTCTCCTATTTTCCTTCCTCAGTCCCCTCAGAAGCTGGGATCCAATATTTTAGGGTGACGACAGCCAAGACTTACAATGATCTTCACACCTCTGACCCGATCTGCCTTGCCGGCAAGTGTCAGAGCCAGGCTTGCCTTACCTTTGTTGGCCCTCCTGGCAGCTGTGCTAAGCAGTAGTCCCAGGAAACTCCAGAAACTGCCTGGACTGTTTGCATGCTGCTGTGTGCCCCTTCCAGGAAATGCCAGGGTCAAAAAATCCCCAGTGAGGCCCAGGCTTCTACATCCAGAGACTCCCTGGCGGTGCTCAGAAGAGACTATGCCCCCTTCTCCACCCTGACTGGGGATTCCTCATCTCCCACCACAATGTCACTTTTACTGGCCCCTCCTCTGATCCTCACTCACAAGGGCTCAACAAAGTTTTCACTTGCCCATAGAGGAGCTCCACACATCCCAGCAGCTGCTTCACTTTGAGAGAAACCCCACTCCTGAGCCTTCCAGCCCGCCTGTCCTGAGAAGCCTGTACACATCCATTGCAGCACCCTAAGCTGTGTGACTTGTTCTACCACGCCTTGGCAGTTACTCCATCGACGCCAAGAAGCACAGGCTCCAGGTCGTCCTGGCTATGCCCCTGGCTGAGGGCATGGGTGCACATTTGGGCTGTAGCACCTCAGGGGAAACCTGGTAGCAAGCCTCCAAAACCCCGTGTGTGCAAAGGCTTTGCCTCAGAGCAGAGACATGCCAGAGTGGACAGCAGATGGAAGACTAAAGCTGAAATTGGATGCCAAGAGAGTGAGCCAACCCTGCTGTCCCCAGGGACAGAGAGAAACAGGGCTGGGAAATGCAGCTCCGGAAAGAAATGGGTTTACTTCAGTGGTGTCTCTGCTGCCCCTGAGGGTGGATGGGAAGGTGATCTCCATGAATGACAAGGTGCTGCTGACAAGCCCACTGTCAAAACTGTTGGTCCATTCCTTGGCTGTATCCTCAAGGGACTGAGTAAAGGTTGGTGGAGAAAAACCAGCAGTCTGAAAATGTAGGCACACCAGTGGAGACCCCAGTGTGATGTGCCTTGTGTTCCTGGACTGCCCTACATCTCCTGGGTAGAGAAGGGACAGACCTTGCCACAGTGCAGTGGTGGCAATCCGTGGCTTGCACAAAGGCACCGACCCTGTCTGCAGTGCTGTCCGGGGTGTCCGTCACACTCTTGCTCTGAATGGGGATGGCTTTCCTGTGCTGTACCTGCCAGCCACATGTCATTCTGTGCCAGAGCCTTGGCATCTCGTATAACACTACAGGCCTCTATTTGCACATTAAATAGAGTAACTGTCCGGAATTTGATTAGGCAATGTGGGGATGAAAACCGTTGTTATAGTCAATGGAGATCTAGGCAACCCAGCTGATGGAAAAGACAGAGAAACGCAGCTCTCCCTATGACACAGGACACTATTCGGTCAGGAGGCAGTGTAGGCTGCCAGAAGATAGTAAATAGGGGCAGGTGCAGCTGTCTTGCACATGCCTTGGACAACCTCTGGTACCTCAAACGTCACCAGATATTTCATCTAAACACCCTACCTCTTCATCAATTACCACAGGAGCTGAGAGAAGGGCCTCACATGCATGTGCCTCTTTAACGCAGGCCTGAACTAAGGCAAGAGGAATGCCACCTTCTGTGGGTTTGTGCCAGGCATGGGAGGGAGCTGGGTCCCCCTCCAGCGCTAACAATAGAAATGCAGGCTGAGATGCCTCGATTGACTCAGCTGAATCCCTTCCCTCAGCAGGAGTAAAGAAGATCCCTGCCTGTCATTGTCTGGGTGTCCTGCCTTAGAAGAAGACAAACCAGGTGATTTTTCGACCTAACTCTGTCTCTGAGAGGAGCAATGCCACTGCAGGAAAGAAGTGTCTCTCTCCAGCTGAGGGAGGGAACATTCAGCCTGTTCCACAGCAGGTTCCCCTGGAGGCCAGGGAC
Source organism: Ciconia boyciana (assembly GCF_034638445.1). Lineage (NCBI taxonomy): Eukaryota > Metazoa > Chordata > Aves > Ciconiiformes > Ciconiidae > Ciconia > Ciconia boyciana. The sequence goes on from NC_132968.1 coordinate 558,925, forward strand.
ACCTGGAGGGAGCCCCGAGGGGACAGAGGAAGTGCTGCCGTGGGCTGGTCCTCTGTTGCTCAGGTGGGACGGGCTCCTGGGATGCAGGGAGCTCATGGCAAGCGGGGAGCACTGCAGAGGGACAGCTCTGCCCTGGAGTGGCTCCTCTACAAAGTGCAGCAGGGCTGAGGGCAGTGTCTGCAGGCACCGAGGGGAGACGAGTGCAGAAGAGAGCTTAAAGGCAGTCTGGGGTGGGAGGACAGAGCTGAGCTTGTTCACAGAGAAATCTTCACAGCATTTGACACAGTAAGTCTCTGGCAGCAGGGCAATGCCGATGAGTCTTGCAGAGCTGGCACATCCCATGACTGAGAGGAGCTGTGAGGATGTCTGTCTTGGCTTCTCTGGGGTGAAGAAGGAGGACGTAGTCCAGAGCAGGGCTTCCCTGTTGCACTGTCAGAAGGTTCTCCCGGGGATGGCTGCAGGGGTGTGAAGCCGGGTGTGCAGGCAGGGCTGCCCAGGGCTGTCCTTCAGAGCAGGGTCCCTGTGCACCAGGGGGCTGTGTGCCAGGGCAGGGACCCTGCTGCCTACCCCGGTCAGCACTCAGCCTGCCCGGGGAGCTCCCCATGGCGCTGTGGGGGGAAGCTCTGTGTGGAAGGAGCAACCCCTGGGAGGGCAGGCAGGGTCCTGCTGTTGAGAGGGTGCTGCATGGACCAGGGCTGCTCACAGCTCCAGGTTACCCCCAGGCCATTTCCAAGGGGACTTTTCCAGAGAAAGGTCAAAATGGGGATTGCATTAAAAGGAAGGAGTCAGTGCTTTGAGTTTTCTCTTCTTGGTTGGCTGGGTGTGCAGTGGGAGATGGAAATTTTTTCTCCATGCCGGAGAAGACCCCCATTCTAACTAGGAGTTCTCCGAGTTTCTCCTGAGCCCCTGCACATACAGAGATGCCCCTGGTCAGTACTTTGCTGCCAGGAGGTGTCTGCAGGGCAGAGCAGAGAACACAGTGGGTGGGATGGGGTCTGTGAGCACAGACAGGGAGGACACACGGGGACAGAGAAGCAGCTCCCAGCAGAGCCAGCTCCAGGCAGCAGAGTCATGGGCAGGCAGGGAGAGGGAGCTGCTGCCAGCAATGCCATGGGAGGGGCTTTTGGGCACCTCCCCGACATCCCCTGCAGCACAAACACTTTCCTGGAGCACCCCCCTGCTCTCCTCTCCCATCCAGCACAGCTTCTGCACCCAGGGTCTTGGGGTTTCAGGCTGAGTCTTCTTCTTGGCAGCCTGACCCCAATAAGGAGAAACACCTGAGGGCCTGTTTGTCTGTCCCTGTCCTTCCTCCCTTGGCAGGAATATTGGGGCATTTCTCTGTGTTTCCCCTCCTGTCCTTGCTGCTTTTGTCCCCACCTTACCTGGGGGCTCTGGGCACTGCAGTGTGTGGGGCTGGCAATGAGCTGACCCTCACTTCAGGGCACCCCATCCTCAGGATTGTCAACTATTTTGCTGGGGGTCCTGCTGGGCTGCAGGCTGCCTCCCACAAGGGCACAGCTCTCCCATGGCATCTCTGTGCCCCAGAGAGGAGGGAGCCCCATGGAGAAGAAAATTCGGTGCTAAGGCCATGGCAATGCTGCTCATCATCTCTATGTGGGCAGCTGCAATGAGCCCTGTGTGTCCCTGGCTGGGAGGGGGGAGCTGAGATCCTGCTCAGGTACGATGAGATGGCAGGGAGGGCTTTGGAGATCTGCACTCAGAAACTGGATTCCTCTGCTCTCAGCAGTGTCCCGTTTCTTCTCAGGGGAGCATCGGGGTGTGATGAACCTCCAGCGCAAAGAGCTGCAAGGAAAGGGCAGCTGAGACCAGGGCTGCTGGAGAGAGCAGCTCTCCATACCCTGCACTAAGGGACAGTCCCTTAGCCTGTCAGCTCCCACAAGGTTTCACTTGGAGAGCAAGAGGAATGCCAAGGCTTTCTGCCTTAAAAACACTCCTCGGTTGTGGTGAGGCAACTAGAACAAAATACACAAACCAAAATCCCCACAGCTCAGGTGTCAGGTGAAATGGGAGCAACAATGCTGCAAAGCTCATAGGTATCAAAGGTGGATTTAACCCGAGATCGCCCTGTGTTCCTATTTACCTATAGCTGTAGGACAGGACCGACACTTCAAGAGTCCACAGCAGAGCTCCCTGCTCCCAATGGCACCCTTTGCCAACACCACGCAGAGCTCATAAAAGGGACGTGACAAAGGTCTACCTGAAAGGGGCAAGGAAGTCTGGGGGGTTTCCATGAGAACTGGAATAGGTTTTGCTCAGAGACTCTGCCTTAACTTCTCACTGCCTTTTCCTCCTTGGACAGGTGCCCATGCCCAGAAGCAACAAATGTCCAATGCCAGCTCCATCACAGAGTTCCTCCTCCTGGCATTGGCAGACACACGGGAGCTGCAGCTCTTGTACTTCTGGCTCTTCCTGGGCATCTACCTGGCTGCCCTCCTGGGCAACGGCCTCATCATCACTGCCGTAGCCTGCAACCACCACCTCCACACCCCCATGTACTTCTTCCTCCTCAACCTCTCCCTCCTTGACCTGGGCTCCATTTCCACCATTCTCCCCAAAGCCATGGCAAATTCCCTGTGGGACACCAGGGCCATCTCCTACCTGGGATGTGTTGCACAGGTTTTTCTATTTGTCTTTTTCATTTCAGCAGAGTATTTTCTTCTCACTGTCATGGCCTATGACCGCTACGTTGCCATATGCAAGCCCCTGCATTACGGGACCCTCGTGGGCAGCAGAGCTTGTGTCCACATGGCAGCAGCTGCCTGGGGCAGTGGTTTCCTCAATGCTGTGCTGCACACTGCCAATACATTTTTAATACCACTCTGCCAAGGCAATGCCCTGGACCAGTTCTTCTGTGAAATCGCCCAGATCCTCAAGCTCTCCTGCTCAGATTCATACCTCAGGGAAGTGTGGGTTATTGTTGTTACTATCTTTGTGGTTGTTGGTTTTTTTGTTTTCATTGTGCTGTCCTATGTGCAGATCTTCAGGGCTGTGGTCAAGATCCCCTCTGAGCAGGGACAGCACAAAGCCTTTTCCATGTGCCTCCCTCACCTGGCCGTGGTCTCCTTGTTTATCAGCACTTGTTTATCAGCATGGTTGCCTACCTGAAGCCCCCCTCCATTTCCTCCCCATCACTGAAGATGGTGGTGGCAGTTCTGTACTCAGTGGTGCCTCCAGCCATGAACCCCCTTATCTACAGCATGAGGAACCAGGAGCTTAAAGACACACTGAAGAAGCTGATTCAATCCGCTCTTTCTCAGCAGCAATAGCCTGCTCACATCTCTTCAGAAGTGATTTCAAATTCATCTTGGGAACATCTTGTGCTTTGGGCATTTTATCTGTGATAACCATGTTTGTCCATGTCTGCATCCACTCCACTTCCCCAGAGCCACGAACCCAGCCTGTCTGACCCACAGGCCTCTTCACGTGTGTCTAGCACAACGGTACAGATGGCCTCCTGTGTCGCACCTCTGTCATAAAAGGGGATTTCCTCAGTGATGGTGTCTGGAGGTTGGGCTCTTCTTCCAAAGCTGAGCTCAGGCTGAAGAAATGGCCCCCACAATGCCGTGCTGCTTTGCTTGGGTTCTCCCCAGGGGATGAGGGGAGGAGGGCATGGGGCAATGTGTTAGAGAATGGGCCTGGGCTGAGCCTTCACCTGTGGGTGCCCAGTTCCCCCGGGGATGGTGAATGATCAACAGGGATCTGCCTGAGATTGTCACCCCATGGCTTTCAGGCACCACAGCCCGCTCGTTCTGCAGAGCAGTACCAACAGCTCAGGGCCCTGTGGAGAGCATGGGGAGGAGGGAGGAGTGGCAAGTCAGGCCAGCATGGACAAACTTCCCTGGTGAAAGGCTCTCTAGGGGCAGGGACATCCCTGGAGATGAGCAAAGCAGCAAATCTGTGCTTCCAGAGAGGAATAAATGACAAAGAGTAATGTATTTCTGAATGCACCAGCTCGGGCAGGCTTCTCTATCACTTGGGCAGCTGACGCAGCCTGAGGATGCCCTGGGCCAGGAGCCTTTTCCTGGGAGTGGGGCTGGCACAGAGGGGTTTGCTAGCCTGGACAATAAGTATGTCTTCCATACAGGAGCAGTCACTGGCCTCCATCTCCTCATGCCATGGCTGGCCCTCAGCCCTGGGGCTGATGGGGAGGCTGAGACACCTCTCTGCCCACCAGGAGCTACTGTTAGCTTCAGAAGGGCTGGATCTGTGGGGTTGATTGTGCAGAGCTTTGCAATACCCATCAATGGGCACTGCCATGGGGTCAGCCCAGAATGGGCTGCTTTTCTGGGCTGGACTGAGAGAGATGGGTAGGAGGAGGGAAGTGGTGGGGACCATCAGAGAGGGACTGGGCTGAGCTGGAAATTACTCGGGATAGAAGCACACTGAAGTTAACTGAGCTGCCTGACCATGCAGGGTGAGGACTCACACCAGGGGATTGGTGGTGCAGAGCCACGCCTTGTGGAAGGCAGCTGAGACTTGCAGACACAGGACAGAGGAGGCTGGTCTTTGTCTTTGGTGGCATGGACAGCTGGGGAAGGTGCCCCAGGGCATTTGTAACCCCCCAGCCTTTCTCATTGGCCATTTCCAGCACTGGCACCACACCCCAAGTTTATGGGTGAATTTTCCTTTTGGCCATTTCCATCATCCTGCTGGGCTCAGTGCTTGAATCACTTGGCTTGAAGCAAAGGACCTCCAAGATGGTCAGGGACTGGAGCACCTTTCCCATGAGGAAAGGCTGAGGGAGCTGAGCTACTGCAGCCCAGAGAAAGGAAGGCAAAGAGGGACCTCATTGCAGCCTGCCAGTACCTACAAGGACTTTATGGAGACCAGAGAGACAAGCTCTTCACCATAGTGCATGGTGGGAGGACAAAAGACAGTGGATGGAAGATGAAAGAGAGGAGGTTCAGCCTGGAGATAAGGAAAGCCTGTTTCACCATGAGCGGAGGAAAGCATTGGAGCAGGTCACCCAGAGATGCTGTGTAAACTCTGTCCTTGAAGGTTGTCAAACTCTGACTGGATCAAGCCTTGAACAACCTGGTCTGAGCCTTTTTTATGGCAGGTTGGACTGCAGAACTCCCGAGGTGCCTTCCAGCTTGAGTTGATCATATGACCTCAGGCCTTTGTCTGATAACAACAGAGCAGGTTGTTATGGGGCATGAATCTTCCTGTGCTGTATGTGACCACTTCAAACAACATCTACATGAGTGAAGCGAGGTCGATACCGCAGTGTGACTGTCTCTGTGCAAAGGCTGAGGGGTATCCTTGACAGTCCTGGGCAGGGAGGGTTTTGGGGCACAGGGCTCTGTGCAAGAATCAAAATGATCTTTTTTTTAAATGCTGCTACGAAACAATAGACATGTTTAGAAAATGTCAATAACAGTAAAACGAAGAACTAAAGGCAAAGATGCAAAGCAAAGAAAATATTTAAAAACCCTTTTCAGCTTTTAAATTTCTTTGTTGATTTCTTTTCTTTTAACATACTAGTCTTTGGGGGGAATTTGTGTCCTTGGTTTTTTGGGTTTTTTTTGAAAAAGGAAGATTTTTCCACAACTGAGATTGGATGTACGACACTAATGTCTTCAACTACAGGGACACAGACACCTCCTGCCAGTATAGATGCCCTGGAAACCCCCTGCCCAGCCTGTACCTGTAGCTCCCGAGGGACTCCGCTCTTCGACACGTCCTGTCTGATAGCTGCCAGCGCCAGGCAAACACCTCAGGTACACAGAGGCCTCTAAAAGTAGCCCTGGAGGTTTTATGGTCTGACAAGGCCTGCCTGGAGAGGGGAACAAATCTGCAATGTTTAAAAAAATATAGAAGCCCATTTTCATCAGCTGAAACAATTGAGTACTCTTCATATAACGGCAGTGTTTTCACACCATGCCAGAATGGGAATTTGCAGGAAGTGCATTAATCATAGGAGAAAAAATATTGGTCTGCTGTACTTGCATTATGGCTACTCAGTCTATTTTCTTATGCTGCATATTTAATCTCCCTCATCTTTCAGGTGTTCCTACCTCTGCTGATTAAATGACCATGTCTAAGAGCATCTTTTCAGCGGATGTATCAGGACATTTGTCCTTCCCATTGCTGCCCAGATTTCCCCCTCCCTTGGCTTTTTGTTCATTGAGATACCTCCCAATTATCTGGTTGCTGCTTTGAGCTTTTAACTCCCTAACTGAGGGAGTCAAAATCTTGCACCCCTTTCAAAAGTCAAATTAACTCTTTCATCAGCTCCTTAATTGCATTTCTGTCCTTTTCTATCTCTCTGTGTAAAACAGTCCTTGTAAGGGTATCGTCATTGCCCACCTCCACCACAGGATGTCCTACACTGTGCCCCTCCTGTGCCTCTTTCCGTGCAGGCTGTAGGCACACTGTCCACTTCCCCACCCTGCTCTCATCCTCACGGGTCCCTACCTGGACCCATGTCTCTCTCTGAAACAGAAAGCCATGGGCTGACCACAGACAAACACCAGCACCCCCAGTGACCGGTTGCACCACAGCACTACCCTTCAAGGGACATTTCCTTTTTCCTCATGCCCAGGCTCAGACTCCAAATCTTTTCCTTTCTCATGCTGTTTCCTCTACAAAGGAAATCTTCATCCTCTCTGAAAGCACCCTTCAAGCAGCTGCAGGCCATGACAACATTGCCCTTGGGCTCTACGTCAGGAGGCCAAAGCAGCCCAGGTCCCTCAGCCTCTCCACACACGTCATGGCATTCAGCCCCTTCACCCCATCTTGGCAGATGTCCTCTGCACCTTCTCCAGGTCCTCCCCACTCCTGCAGAACAAGGAGCCCCAACCCAGCACAGATTATTCCAGATGTGGCCACACCCCTGCTGAGTCAAGGGAGGAGGTAACTCCCGTTGTCTGGGTGGCCACACTCCTCCTAATTCAGCCCCACATGCAGCTGTCCTGATTCGTGGTCAGCATGCTGCACTGGCTTCCTATAGCATCCCTTGTAGCAACCATGCCTTCTCCTCAGGCTCACTCCTCAGCTGGTCAGCTCCAAGCTTGCCTTGATACATGGGGTTATTCTGCCCCTGATGCAGGACTGGCCACTGCTTCTTGTAAAACTTGGTGAGGTTTCTGTTGGCCACCCTGTCCTGTGGTGCCTCTAACAAGATGACAGCATGAGGAACTGCAGGACATGACGGATAATAAAAGGAGGTCCCAGTCTAATGGACTTGCAAACCAAAGTAAGAATTCACAATGCAGCCATCCCAGAAACACCAACAGAGGGCACCAGGCAAGCAAAGCCAGGGCCAGTGGGTAAAGGGAAAACAGAGATGGGCTTCTTGTGTGGGAGGGTTGGAGGATGACCAAAGGGGAGGGGGGAAACAGGGAAGAAGGAAGTTGGAGGTGAAGCAAAGGGTTCAACCAGGGCTGTTTGTGGGCACCTGTCAAGGAGCCCTCAATGTCAGCAGGGAAATCAGCATGGCTGGGCACAGCTCTGATGTGCCTCGACAGGAATGCCCACAGTGTGGGGAGCAAACACGAGGATTTTAGAGTCTGTGGGAAGTTCCTGAGCTATAATCTCACTTAGATACCCGAGACAAAGCCAGATAGCTCACACCACTGGAGGGTGGCCATGGATGGAAGCAGGCTTTTAGGAAGGATGGGGCAGGTCGGTGAGGAGGGGAAGTTGCCCTTTATGTGGGCGAGCAGAAGGACAGCATGGAGCTCTGCCTAGTGCCAGGTGATGAGCCAAATGAGAGCTGATGGATCAGGATTAGTGGGCAGACCGACGTGGATAATATTGTAGTTGGTGTCTGCTAGGGACCAACCATATTAAGAAGAAGCAGCAGAGGAGGCCTTTTTCAGACAAGTAGAAGCAGTTTCTCATTGCAGACCCTGGTCCTCATGGGGGATATTATCCCGTCAGACATCTGCCTGAGGGGCAGCACAGCAGGGCACAGGACAGTCAGGAGACTTCTGGAGGGCACCAAAAACCTCCCAACCATTCAGTGAGAGTGTTAGGAAAGGCAAAGTCCACCTCAACCTCAATCTGGTAATTCATCTGGACATGAAGTGCATGAAGAAAGGATTTAACAATGACACCAGCAGCAAAAGGAATGCTCGGGCAAATGTGGGCCTGCTGCTAGATGGGGCAGGGACCCTGGTGACACAGAACACAGAAAGGGCCAAGAAAGGGCCATGCCTTCTTCCTCTCTGAGTTCACTGGCAAGACCAACCTTCAGGAATGCCAGGCCCCCAAGACCAGAGGCAAGGAGCAAGGAAGACTTACCCTTGGTGCAGCAGTCTCAGGTTAGGGAACATTTAAACAAACTTCACATGCATAAGTCCTTGGGACCTAAGGTGATGCCCTCGTGAGTGCTGAGGAAGATGGCTGATGTCATTGCAAGGCCACTTGACATCATGTTGGAAAGGTCATGGGGATTGGGCGAGGTTCCTGAGGACTGGAAGAAAGCAAATGTAAACCCTATCTTGAAGCAGGCAAGAAGGAGGATGCAGGGAGCGGTCAGCCTGTCTCCCATGATATCCCTGTAGACAAGCTGAGCAAGTATGGACTAGAGAAGTGGAAAATGAGATGGACTGAAAAGTGCCTGAACCCCAGAGGGCTGTGTCCAGTGGCACAAAGTCCAGCTGGAGGATAATCACCAGGGGTGTAGCCCAGGGGTTGATATGGGTCCCGTTCTATTCAGCCTTTCCTTAGAGTCCTGGAGGATGGGACCGAGGGCATCGTGAGCAAGTTTGTGGATGATACAGAACGGGGAGGAGTGGCTGGTACAGCGGCTGGTTGCACTGCTGCTCAGAAGGACGTGGGCAGGCTGGAGAAGTGGGCAGAGAGGAAGCTCATCAAGTTCAACAAAGGGAAACACAAAGCCGTGCCCCTGGGCAGGCAGAACGCCATGGACCAGTACTGGGGGCTGGGGGCTGACTGCCTGGATAGCGGGTTTCTAGAGAAGGATCAGGGGGTCCTGGTGGCTAACAAGCTGGCCACGAGCCAGCAGTGCGGCTGTGTGGCAAAGCAGGCCGACAGCCTCCTGGGCTGCGTTCAGGAGAGGTTTGCCAGCAGGTCGAGAGAGGTGATCCTTCCCCTCTAGTCAGCACTGCTGAAGCCACGTGTGGAGTGCTGTGTCCAGCGCTGGGCTGCCCAGTACAAGAGAGACATGGACTTACTGGAGCGAGTCCAGCAAAGGGCCACAAAGATGAGGAAGGCACACAAGCATCCTTCAGGAGGAGAGGCTGAGAGAGCTGGGACTTTTCAGCCTGGAGAAGGGAAGGCTCATGGGGATCTTGTCCATGTGTATCAATACCTGACGGGAGGGAATGAAGAAGAGGGAGCCAGGCTTTTCTCCGTGGTGCCCAGTGACAGACAGTGGGTAGCAAGGGAAGCACAGGAACTTCCCTCTCAACACAAGAAAACACTTTTCTATGGTGAGGGTGATTGAACACTGGTACAGATTGTCCAGAGGGGTTGTGTAGTCTCCATGCATGGAGATATTCAAAACGCAGCTGGACCCTGTATTGGGCATCCCGCTCTAGACTAGACGAGGCCATCTCCAGAGGTGCTGCCAAGAAGAGTCAGAAGGAACCAGTGGACGTGTCTAGTGCTACACTCTGCTCTGAGCAGGGAGAGCTTGTCCCTTAGGTCAGGTTGGTGAGTGCCTTCTCCACTTGAGTTTTGAGAATGTCTGGGCCCTGGACCCAGTACTAATCAACTATAAAGGTGTGGGTTTTTCCTTAAACCTCATTTGAAATTTCCCTTCCTGCTTCTTGTCCTCATTGTTTCTTGTCCTCATCTTCCCTTCCTGAGTGCCAGACAGATTCTCAGGCCTACTCTGACCAAGGATAGCCACAACCTTCTCTCCAAGTGTGGCAACACCAAGATGCCCTGTGACTGCAGAGCCAGGCATTTTGGCCAGCTCCGAGCAGAGAGACACCCTGGGGGTCCCTGCCTGGGCTCAGAGGAGGGCATGTGGAGACACCCAGCACCTAACACAGAGGGAATGTGGTGGTGCCTGTGGGCTGACACCAAAGCAGCATTTGGGGCAGAATGGGTGAGCAGAGAAGACCTCCAGCAGCTCCTCTGCATACGAGGTCAGGGAGTAATGCACTTGGTGGTGCTGCTGAGAGAGGATGGTGGCATGGGAGGGGAGGTACTAAGAGCTGTGGTGCAGGGCACTGGGGCTCAGAACTAGGTCTGGGGTTCCCAGCAGGCAGTGCCAGTGGCTACAGCCCCAAGAGACCCCTGACCATGGAGAGATCATCAGCGAGTCTTGTCCCAGCTGTGGAGAGCTGCTGTGGCTGCAGAGAGGTTACTGGGAGTGCTGGGGTCAATCCTGGCTGCCCTGCACCTCCCAGCCCAGCATGTCTCTTGGGTCTGCACAGCAATTGCACTGACTGGGGTGACAGCCCTGTCTGGCTGGGGATTGAGGGGAATTTAGGGTTTCCATCAGTGTGGGAGGTTCTTGGAGCATCAGGGCTTTTGTTCAGATCCCTGTCCCTGTCCCTGGGCTGGCCCACACCTGCTTCCCCACATGTGGCCCGAGACCTCTGCTGTGCAACCACCACTTGGGACAGGGTGCATTCAGGGTTGGGGAAACATCCTCCCGGCACAGTTCCCACAACAGACCTCAGTGCCTCATTCCCCTGCAGCCGTCCAGCTTTGACTGCCCACCCCAGCACCCGACCCCTTCCCTGCCTTGGCCATGGCCCCCGTGAGGGTTTGCAGACAGCCCTGCTCTGGGGTCTGCCAGGGTCTGGGCATGTGTGAGTCCATGCAGGTCTGGATGTTCCCCCAGTACAGACATAGAGCCCAGCAAGAGGACGAAGCTAGTTCAATACTGGGGGAGACCCCCCACAGCCTCCCCATGACCCCCCAACTTATGTTTCCCGCAGCCTTTTCAGCTCCACCCATAAATCTTCTACTTTGGGGTCTGTCTTCCCATAGTTGCTCATGGGGAATGATGGGGATCTGGGGGATTGGGGTGGGGCTGGTGGGGGATAGGGGGTATAATTTCCAAATTGGGGTCCCCCCGGAGTTCGGGTTGGGGGGTCGGTTTATTCAGGGTTCATTAGTGGCTGGAGGAGGGGGGGATTTAGGGGCGCTAGAAGGTGGGAGGTGATGGAGGAGACTTGGGGAGGCCGTGGGGTAATTTTGGGTGTCTCTGGGGCAGATTGGCATCAATGGGGGGTCCCCGGGAGCATTTTTGTGGTCCCTGAGGGCAATTTGGGGTCCCTGGGGGCAATTTGGGGCCCTCTGGGAGTAATTTGGTCATTCCTGGGGTCAGTTTGAGGTGTCCCTGGGGAGTTTGGGGATCCCTGTGGTAATCTGGGGGTCCCTGAAGATCTTGAGTGTCTCTGGGGAAGTCTGGGCATCCCGGTGTATTTTTCGGGTTCCTGGGAAACTTGGGGGATCCCGGGGGAGTGGGGGGGCCCCAGGGGTAATTTGAGGGTCCTTAGGGGTAGTTGTGGTGGTCCCTGGGGCAATTTGGTGTCCCTGGAAGCAATTCAACGGGCCTTAGGGGCAGTTTGGGGTCGCAGGGGCAGGTTTCAGGGTCCCTGGGGTAGGTCTGGGGGTCCCTGGGGATAGTTGAAGGGGCTTTAGGGGTGGTTTTGGGGTCCCTGGGGCAGGTTTGTCATCCCTGAGGGTAATTTTGGGGTCCCTGGGGGTAATCTGGGGGTCCCTGGGTTAATTTTGGGGTCCCTGGGTCAGTTTGGGGGCTCCACAGAGCAATGTGGAGGGGGTCCGATGGGGTGCTCCCTCCACCCCCCAGGGCAACCCCCCAACAACTCACGTGTGAGCGCCCCCGCCAGGGAGACCCCAAGTTCCTCCGCGTCCCCTGTGGGAAAGGAGAGGGAGTAAATAGGAGGGTATATATAGGGGCTATGTATGGGGAGGGGTATATATGGGGAGGGTTATATATAGGGGTTATATAGAGAGAGTATATATATATGGGGAAATAGGGGTGCTATTTATGGGGAGGGGTATATATGGGGGCTATATATGGGGAGGGGTATATATGGGAGTATATGCGGAGAGTGTATATATGGAGGGTATATATGGGAGGGTGTAAAGAGGATTATAAATGGGGGGTTAAAAGTGGGGTGTAAATCGGGGCTATAGAGAGAGCATATAGAGAGAGTATATATATGGGGGTATATATATGGGGGTACATAGTGGGTACATATGGGAAGCAGTGTATATGGGGGTATACACAGGGATGGGATATATGGGGGTCTATAGGGGGCTATATATGGGGAGGGTACTATATGGTGGGCATATGGGGGTATAAACAGGGGTATAAATTGGAGGGGTATAAATGGGGCTGACAAATTGGGGGCTATATATGGGGGGCTATTAATGGGGGACTATAAATGGGGGTACAAACGAGGGGGGTAGAATTGGGGGACACCCCACCCTACCTGGAAGGGGGGTTCCTCACGGTGGGAGGGGGCTGACAGAGCCACCCGTCCCAACTTTTGTTCTTGTGGCCTTAGGTTTTCTTACTGACAAGTATTTTCAGGTGGGGGCAATTAAACCCCAGGGCAAAATACGCGCCCCGCCAGTGGGACGGTCTGTGGTCCTCTCCGGTGGCGTGTCCTGTGGTAATGGGGTGCTGAGGTGGCCACCAACCCCCCAAAAATTGTGAGGGTAGGGGCAGGGGGATGGGGAAATCACCGCTGGTCTCTGAGGGACACCAAAGTCTTGGGGTTTGAAGGACATCAAGGTCTTGGGGTTGGGGATGGTCATTGATGGTCCCTGAGAGGCACCAAGGTTTTGGGTTTTGGGGCTGAGGGGCACCAAGGTCTTTGGGTTTGAGGAACACCAATGTGTCCAGTCCCTGAGGAGCATGTAGCTCTTGGGGTTTGAGGACAGTGGTCTCCAATTCTTGTGGGACACCAAGGTCTTGGGGTTTGGGGATGGTCATCAATGGTCCTTGAGGGACTCCAAGGTCTTGGGTTTCTCTGGTCCTTGGGGAGCACCAAGGTCTTGGGGTTGGGGATGGTCTTCTCTGGTCCTTGAGGGACACAAAGTTCTTGGGGTTTGAGGGACACCAAGGTCTTGGGGTTCTCTGGTCCTTGGAGGACACCAAGGTCTTGGGGTTGGGGATGGCCATTGATGGACTTTAAGGGACATAAAGGTCATGGGGTTTGAGGGAGACCAAGTTGTCCAGTCCTTGGGGAATATCTATGTCTTGGGCTTTGAGGACAGCAGTCTCCAATTTTTGGGGACACCAAGGTTTTTGGGTTGGGGATGGTAATCTATGGTTCTTGAGGGACAACAAGGTCTTGGGATTTGGAGATGGTCCTCTCTGGTCCTTGGGGTGCAACAAGGTCTTGGGGTTTGGAGAAGGTCACCTCTGGTCTTTGAGGGACACCAAGGACTTGCGGTTTCGGGTTGGCCATCAATGGTCCTTGAGAGACACCAAGGTCAAGGGCTTTGGGGACAGTCATCTCCAGTCCTTGGGGAATGTCTAGGTCTTGAAGTTTGGGGCAATCATCTCCAGTCCTTGAGGGACACCAACGTATTGGGGTTGGGGATGGTCATCTCTTGTCTTTCATATGTCTCATGTCATGTCTGAGTAGCTCATAGGCCTGGAGTAGGCCCATGGCATGTGTAGGTGCTTCTTCTAATGTCACTGCTGCCTGAGGAGCTGGTAGGGCAGGAGCAGGCCCATAGATTCTGTAGGTGGTTGTGAGGTCATTGGTGCCTGAATGGCCGATAGGCCAGGAGCAGGCCAATATCAGAGGTAGATGCTATGACATCCTCTGTGGCTGACTAGCAGATAGGCCAGGGGCTGTGCATGAGCTTGTGATGTCACTTCTGCCTGAGTAGCTGATAGGCCAGGAGCTGGCACATAGCTTCTGTAGGTGCTCCTGATGTCACCAAAACAATATTTCAACCACGCCCGAATACAGCTTTTTGGAAGAACCATCATCAGCAGAAGTCCATACACCACACACACGTGTGTGACACTAACTCATGCAGAGACAGTGCCAGCAGTAGGAGGGTGTGAGGTCACCGTCAGGATAACCCATGAGCACACAGCAGTGGCAGTGGTGATGTCACCGATGGCACCCCATGGCTGTGGGGCTTGGTGCAGAGCAGCCGTGTGCTGTCACAAGGGCTTCACGGAGGATGGGAGCTGCCCGGCCCCGTGCCTGCGAGGCCGAAGGAGCAGCCCCTGCAGCCCTGGCTGGAGCAGTCGGGGTGGGGGGGGCTCGGGGACAACGCAGAGGGTGCCCCCTGGGCACGGCGCCAGGAGGAAACCACAGACTTCCTGCCTGGGCGCTGCGGGGGGAGCGTGGGGAGTGCTGCGAGGCCACGTGGGCTGTGGTTGGTGCACCTGCAGGCTGGAGCTCCCGATGAGCCCGCGGGGAATAACGGCCCCTCGGTGACACGCTGACAGTCAGGGATCTGTCTGAGCCTCTGGGCTGCATGTCTGCTGCCAGAGCAGGGACATGTCCCAGCTCCGGCTCCTGCGAGGGACCTTCCATGGGGCTCTCCAGGGAAGGATGGGTGAGCCAGCACTCCTGGGACGGGGCTCTGGCCTGGGCTAAGGCCCTTTCCCAGCTGCTGCTCCCAGCACAGCGGGGTCTGTAGCAGGGGCAGGGGCTGTTTCCTTCCCTTCCTGACACAGCCTCCGGCGCAGTCCCAGCCCTGTGCTTCCCACGGCACGAGGGTGGCTGCACACTCTCCCCTTGGGCTCTTGGGTGTGCCAGGCACAGAAGATGCTCAGTGCTCCTGGTCGACACAGCAGGGTTCAGGGGGTGAAAAATCCATTTACCCCCACACAAGCAGCCCTGTCCTGTGACGGCCCCCCACCACAGTGACGTGACACCTGTAGCAGAGCCGTCTCTCATATATGGTCATGAATGGCGCTGGAGAAGTTCATTGGAGGGCTGGGCTGTGTCGGAGGGGAGATAGCTCCCGATAATGTCGAAAAAGGCCCTGCTGCTTTGATTGGCTCGTCCTGTAGCTGGGCTGGCATCTGCAGAGATATCTTGCCCTCCTGTCGTCATTGTCCCCAGGAGCCGTGGCAGGGAGTGTGGCAGAGCAGGGATGTGCTGGCAGGGCAGGAGGCTC
This sequence comes from Ciconia boyciana, assembly GCF_034638445.1. NCBI lineage: Eukaryota > Metazoa > Chordata > Aves > Ciconiiformes > Ciconiidae > Ciconia > Ciconia boyciana. The sequence goes on from NC_132968.1 coordinate 574,003, forward strand.
AGGATGGGCACAGAGGGAGTCCTGTCCCCTCGGATGCTGGGGCTGCTCCTCTGGGTACAGCTGTGCAGCGGTAAGTGCCAGTTCCATTGTCCCACAGCCCAGGCCCAGCAGTACCAGCATGGCCATCGGGATCTGTCCGGGAATGGGGTTTCTTTGCAGGTGCTACTGAGGTGAGGGTCAGAAGGTGCTCAGGTCCATGGAGCCTGTGCCTGCCTGTCTGGTTGGGAGAGAGCATGTCCTTTTCCAGGGCTCCGGTGTTTGGGGCAGCCTGTGCCTGGCTGGATGCATAGACACCCTGTCCTGGGGTAGCCTTGGGGACCCCCTGTTCCCCAGCACTGTGCCTCTGGAGCCGGTGGTGGCCTAGCTGGGGATGGCAGCAGGCAGAGATCCCCAGGGCACTGCCAACCTCTGGGGTACCCCAGAGGCTTTGTGTGCTGCTCTCGGCCCCCTTGTTCCAGGGCAGCCCTGAGCCCATGAGGGCAGTTTGTGCCCTGCAGAGGGAAGGGGATGGGGGCATCTGCGTCGAGGGACATCCTTCCTGGGGGGCCTGTCCCAGTGCAGGGGCTGGGCTGACACCAGGGGCGAGGAGGGGATGTGGGTGTGGGGATCACTGGAATGGTCTCGGTGGGAACAGGGAAAGCCCTGGGGGTGGGGGTGGGTTTGGATGGTGCCAGGGCAGGTGGTTTGCATGGGAAGCTGCAGGGCTGTGTCCAGGGGGCTGTTCAGGGGGTGCTGGGCTGGGGAAGAGCGGGTGCCCTGTGCAGGGCTGGGCACAGTGTGCAGGTGTGCGTGGGCAGGGGGCAGGTGGCCGTTGGGGTGGGAAAAGGTGCCTTGTGCGGTGGGATGGTGAATGACCCAGGAGGGGCAGACCTGCACATCCCCAGCCTTGCACAGCCCGTGGGAATTGAAGGGATCCTCGCACCGCACTGGGGACAGCCTGGAGGGGAGTGGGCTCCCACCCTGGCACCTCTGCCATGGCCTGGGCAGGGGCTTCCCCCAGACGTGCAGTGCTGCGGCTTGGAGCTCTCCTGACCGGTGCCATGTTGGTGTTTGAAGGGGCTGCAGAGGTGAGGCTGGTGAATGGCGACGACGACTGTGCTGGGAGAGTGGAGGTGAAACATCAGGGCCAGTGGGGGACCGTGTGTGATGACTACTGGAGCATGAACGATGCAGCAGTGGTTTGTAAGCAGCTGGACTGTGGGTCTGCTGTTGGAGCTCCTCAGTATGGACACTTTGGGCCAGGATCTGGCCCCATTTGGCTGGCTGATGTTGGCTGTAATGGCACCGAGTCTGCCCTGTCTGACTGCACTCACAGAGGATGGGGTGGACATAGGTGCAGTCATGCTGAGGACGCTGGAGCGATGTGTTCAGGTAAGGGGACAGCCTATGACCCACATCTGGGCGTGTGGCAGGGGAAGGGATCCTGGTTCTGCCCTTGGGGAGCAACAAGTGGGTACTGCAGCATTGCCCAATGTGGTCGGTCACACTGCTGAGTTGGGACTGTCATTGCTGGTGTTCCCCGTGCCTGGGAAAAGCCCAGAGGGAGCCGAGCCCAGGCTGAACTAACTCTGCCACAGTGTCTCAGCCCCTCTTCAGTCAGTGTCTTGGGCTGCAGATGAATCCTCCATCCCTGCCCTGGGATGTTCACTGATCTCCACTGCTCTGCACCCATTCTGCCAGTTCCCAGACAACAGTGCTGAGGGTCCCTGTGCTGGAGAAACCAGGGGTAGTTGCTTGGCACTGGACACCTTGGAGGAAGGGCATGAGATGGCTGGTCCCCTGGGTCATTGCCCTTCACAGGCATGAGTACCTCAACTGAATCAAAAGGGCTTTTCCGAGAGCATGAGTGCTGGGCCCTGGGAGAGGAGCAGGGTGGCACACAGCCCTTTCACTGCCTGTCCCCAGGGCTCGGCTGTGTGGTCCAGCCAGCTCCTGCAAGGCTTAGGAGCTTGGCAGCTGCTTGACTCTGCCTGTTCCCTTCTGCATCACTGCATGCACAGGCTGAAACTGGGACGTTCCTGGGGCTGTGACAGCCCGACGGGGACACGGCCCCATGCAGGCAGCGCTGACCTGCTGCCCAGCCTCTCCTGCCTGCCCATGGTTCCCCACACTGCCCCATGAAACAGAGGCTTTGGCAGCACTTTCTGACTCTCGTCTGTGCCTTCTGTCACCCTCTGAGCCAGCATGAGCCCAGGGGGGCATGCAGGTCTCCTGTCCCTCTGCCTGGATGTTGCCTTGGGACCTGTGCACCTCTGGACAGAGCACTGTGTGCCTGGCTGAGGACACCCCCTCCGAGCAGGCATCGGAGAGGGCTGGACAGGCACCAGCCATGGTAACAGCTGCACCATTTCTGTGCTCTGTGACATCTCCCCCTAACAGCAACCTCCCAACACCCCAGAACACCCCTGGGAGCAGGGTGCATTTCAGGCTGCGTCAAGGTGATGGTCCTGCCTGTTTGCAAGCTCTGCAGGGGCTGAGCAGGCTGCAGCAGTCATTATCATCTGGGCCGGTTCTCCCGGACCCGAACTGCGCACACCACACTGCAGTGCTGGTGGGACCATGCCAGGCAGCACAGGGTGCCTTGTGTAGCAGCAGGTTGTCCAAGCATTTCCTGGTGCTGCAGCAGACACATACCTATGAGTGCTGTGATGGCGTAGAGAAGGTGTGCAGGGGGGGCGTGGTGTGTTTGTGTCACCAACACTCTGACAACAGCTTCCTCTGGGATGTTCAATGGGTGATTTGGTCACGGCTTGCTTGGAGTTGATGCAGGATGTGGTCCTGTATCTGTCAGAGGACTCTGGGAACTCCAGTTACTTTGTTTGTTCCAGGGTTTGTCCGGCTGGTAGAAGGGAATAGCCGCTGCTCAGGACGTGTGGAGATCCATGATGGGGACCAGTGGAAAACTGTCTGTGATTCCCACTTTGGTCCCAAAGCTGCTGACGTGGTCTGCAGGGAGCTGCAGTGTGGGGTGGCCCTGCCTGTCACTGGGGCAGCTCACTTTGGAGAAGGGGTGGGTCCCACCTGGGATGGAGAGCTGCAGTGTGTGGGGAATGAATCCCTCCTCATCTCCTGCCCCAGAGGGTCCCGCAGGGACCAGCCCTGCACCCACATGAACAGCGCTGCTGTCACCTGCACACGTAAGGACCCAGGGTGGGGTATTGAACACTGGGTGAGCTCCAGCCTGAGGGGGGGCAGGTTGTGCCTGTGGAGACAAGGGAACTGGGGTACCTGTTCCCACAGGCTGGCAGAGAGGTGACCTTCCTGGGGCGTCCTAGACAAGGGCAGGGCTGGGCTGAATCCCGAGGATAAGGAGGGGGCATTGGTTGGGAGGGCTCAGTGCCATCATCCTGTTGCATCACAGGGGACACAGAAAGGCGTGAGGGTGGAGGATGAGCTGGGAGATGCCCAGGACAGCCTGTGGTCCAGGGGAGCTCAGGATCTGGGCAGAAGCAGCAGTGTGTGCTTGGGGGGGCCGTGGTGGGGGCAGGTCTCTTCTCAGGGTGCTGGCTGGGGAGGAGCGGGTGCCCTGGGTGGGCATGGGATGGGGCCAGGTTGCAGGGAGCCATTGGGGTAGAAGGAAGTGCCAAAGTCTGTGGGGCCACAAATGACCCAGCGAGGCTGGAGCTGGGCATCCCCAGCCTTGTACAGCCCATGGGGATAGAGGGGACCCCTGCACTGCCCTGGGGACAGCCTGGAGGGCAGTGGGCTCCCACCCTGGCTCCTCTGACTCCACCCAAGCAGAGATTTCCCCAGACCCACAGTGCTGGGGCTTGGCACTGTCCTGACTGGTCCTGTGTCAGTGTTTGAAGGGGCTGTGGACGTGAGGTTGGTGGACGGCAACAACGACTGTGCTGGGAGAGTGGAGGTGAAACAACAGGGCCAGTGGGGGACCGTGTGTGGTGACTACTGGGACATGCAGGATGCTGCAGTGGTTTGTAAGCAGCTGGACTGTGGGTCTGCTGTTGGAGCTCCTCAGTACGGAGGCTTTGGGCAAGGATCTGGCCCCATTTGGCTGGATGATGTTGGCTGTAATGGCACCGAGTCTGCCCTGTCTGACTGCCCACACAGAGGATGGGGTGAACATGACTGTGTTCATGCTGAGGATGCTGGAGTGATGTGTTCAGGTAAGGGGACAGCCTGTTCTCCACCTTTGGGTCTGGGACAGGGGACAAGGGACCTGGCTGTGCCTTCAGGGTGCAACAGGCTAATGCCAGAGCAGGGCCCGGTGTGGCTGGTCGAACTGCTGAGCTGGGACTGTCATTGCTGATGAACTCGGTCCCTGGGGAAAGCCCAGTGGGAACCTGCCCCAGGGTGCCCCTACCCTGCCTGGCCCCCGAGGTGGCTCAGATGAATCCCTCTGCCATGCTCTGACATGTCTGTTGGTTCCCATCTTTCTCCTCCCTTTCACCCAGGCCCCGTCTGGCAGCAGTGAGGGCCAGGTCCCCCCATGCCAGAGGTTCCAAGGGTGACTCATGCAGCCACCCACAGCCTCGGGGAAGGGCATGAGATGGATGAGGAAGTTTGGGTTTTGCCCCGGGCAGACAAGGGTCCCTTGGCCCAAGCAAAGGTATTGCTTGGAGAGGAGGAGTGCTGGGCTTGGGCAGAGGAACAGGGTGGCATGTGGCACCTCCTTCCTCCCTCAGGGTCACCCCACAAGAGCCTGCCCAGGGGACAAAAGCCCGTCCAGGAGTGCTACCTCACTGCCCAGCCTCTCATGTCTGTCCCAGCCTCTGGCTACCTTGCGCTTTTGGGTTTGCCAGCACTTTGCTGGCTCTCCTCTGTGCCTGCCCTTGCACTGGGAGCTCGTGTAAGCCCAGGGTTGCTCTTCTGTCCACTCTCCGCCCTCTGCCCGGCTGTTGGCCAGGGACACGCGTGCCCAGCAGTGCACTCTGGTCATGCCTGAGGACCTTCTTCCCGGCAGGCGCCGGAGTGGGAGGCTGGCACAGACACTGACCACACGTACAGCATGACTACCTTTGCCCTGTGACATGTCTCATCTACCAGCAGCACCCCAACAGCCCAAGACCCCCATGGAAGGGGGTGCATTTCTGGTGGCACCAAGGAGTTCTTCACGCTGGGCCCTGAGCTTGGTGGGGCAGAGCAGGCTGCAGCAGCCAACAGCGTCTGGGAGCATTTTGCCATATCCCAAGTGCTCTGGGTGCTGCAGTGGCCAGGGACCAGCGCTGGGTAGCCCAAGGTCTCTGGGGCAGCAGCGGTTTGTCTGAGAGATTCCTGTGGCTGTGAGTTTGGGAGAGAAGCAAGCCCACAAGTGCCGTGCTGATTTCTGAGGAGCAGCAGTGGGAGCCCGAATTTTTTGTGCCATCAGCAACCCCTGAGAGCAGCTGGTGAGGTCATGAGGCTTTTTGCCTTTGACCACCTTGGAGATCAGATGGGACATGGTCAGGGGACTGCCAGAGGGTGGTGGGAACTCTCGGGGGTCCTTGTTTGCTGCAGGATCTGTCTGGCTGGTCAGAGAGAATAGCCCCTACTAAGGATGTAAAGTGATCCATGACGGGGAACCTTGGAAAACTGTCTGCCACTCACACTTTGATCCCAAAGTCACCAACATCGTGTGCAGGCTTTGTTGTGGGTCTGCAATAGACACATACTCTTGAGTGCTGTGATGCTGTAGAGAAGGGGCGCTGGGGGACCTGGATATGTTTGTGTCACCAACACTCCCCCAACAGCTTCCTCTGGGATGTTCAGTGCGTGATTTGGTCATGGCTTGCTTGGAGGTGATGTGGGAATGTGGGCATTTAAGTGCCAGAGAGCTCTCAGTTGTTTTGTTTTTCCCAGGCTTTGTCCGGCTGGTAGAAGGGAAGAGCCACTGCTCAGGACGTGTGGAGATCCATGATGGGGACCAGTGGAAAACTGTCTGTGATTCCCACTTTGGTCCCAAAGCTGCTGACGTGGTCTGCAGGGAGCTGCAGTGTGGGGTGGCCCTGCCTGTTGCTGGGGCAGCTCACTTTGGAGGAGGGGTGGGTCCCACCTGGGATGGAGAGCTGCAGTGTGTGGGGAATGAATCTCTCCTCAACTCCTGCCCCAGGGGGTCCCCCAGGGACCAGCCCTGCACCCACATGAACAGCGCTGCTGTCACCTGCACACGTAAGGACCCAGGGTGGGGTGTTGAACACCGGGGCTATGCTGGGGCTCGAGGAAGAGGGCAAGGCCCGTGCTGGGCTGGGCGTGAGGACAGGAGGGCTGATGGGTGTTCTGCAGCATGAAAATAGTGCAGAGGGAGAAGAAAGGCATGCTGTGCCTCTGGCCTCTCCGCCAGCTTCTGAGGGTGCAAGAGCACCGATCCACCCTCAGTCCTCCTCTGTCCCCAGAGTACACAGGGTTCAGGCTGGTGAACGGCAGCACGGCGTGTGCGGGATGGGTGGAGGTCCAGGTGCTGGGGACCTGGGGGACCCTCTGTGCCTCCCACTGGGATCTCTCGGATGCCCACGTTCTCTGTCGTCAACTCAACTGCGGGTTTGCTGAGTCCATTCCTGGAGGAGGGCATTTTGGGAGAGGAATTGGACCGGTCTGGAGAGACTCATTCCACTGTGATGGGACTGAAGTCCACCTGGGACAGTGCCCAGTGATCACCCTGGGGGCCTCACCGTGCTCCTATGGGAACAATGCCGCTGTCATTTGTTCAGGTGAGTGCTGGGAAAATGCGGCATTGACTCCCTTTGCCCCTTGTGTGTGACATGGCCACCCAAAGCAGGGGTCCCATGGCAGTACCAGCCTGAATTTCTCCCTGGAGAAAGCCTTGCTTCCCCAGGAGCCTTCTGGAGGGCTTTGCCTGCTCAGGCTGACCGCTCTGCTGTGGGAGAGCTGAGGACTGAACGGAGGCCGGCATCTGCCCTCAGGGCAGCGGCTTAGGCACCAGCACCACTGCCAGGCCTGGGCTCCTGTGTTTTTCTCCTATGGGATGAGCCCAGGACAGGCCTGCGGAGCTCTGCTCCATCCCTCTGGCTGCACAATCTGCACATCCCTCTGGCTGCTCCATCCCTCTACCTGCACACCCACCCTCTCAGCCCAGCTCTCCTTTTCCTCCTCTGCAGCTACACCCAGGACAGCAGCATCCCCAACCCGAGCAGGTAACTTGTCCTCCTGCCTGAGGCTGGGTATCCCAGGGGCCAGGCTGTGACCCACAGCTGGATGGAAGAGGCTGCTTGCTGGGGTGGGAAACTCCCAGGTGGAGGCACTGGGGAGGTGGTGGTGGTGTCGGGGAGGATTGCAATGTACTCAGCAGGGTTGAAGCTTGCCCATGAGTCCCCACTGAGTCCCTCCACCCCCTGCTGCCTTGTGTGATGGGAGTCAGGGCTGGTGCTGCCCCCTCCTCTCCCAGGCCTGGTGCTGCCCCTGCCATGTTCTTGCCCATACAGG